>NC_138171.1:38229455-38451959 GCF_964165515.1 Mesoplodon bidens
GTTCCCGTTCCTGGCACTCAGCTGGCCCTCTTCCCTCACATGTAGGTCCACGGTTCCGGTCAGACTAGGGCTGGCAGGGGATTAGGGGTGGCTGGATTCCAGGCCTGGCTCCTTGCACTACCTCCACACCCACCCCTCCCCCACCTGGCTCCCAGTCCCCAGGAGGAGGCTGACCCTGTCCTGGCCCTCGCTCGGGGCCCAGTATGTTGCAGAGGCAGAGGAGAAGCTGCAGCGGGCCCGGCTGCTGGTGGAGAGCGTGCGGAAAGAGAAGGTGGACCTGTCCAACCAGCTGGAGGAGGAGAGGAGGTAGGTGCCACTCCTGTCCTGGTCCTGGCGGGACACTTTCCCAGAGCCTCGTTAAGGATGACCAGGAAAAGCAAGGCTCAGGACCAGCAGGCACAAACCCTGCCTCCACCACGTACTGGCTGTGTCACCTGGGCTGGTGACATGAGCTCTGCGGGCCTTAGTCCTCTCATCTGCAAAGTGGGGTGATGATCCCCATCTCTGCAGGCTGTTGGGCGGACTTACAAGGTAACTCCAGTAAAGCACCCAGCATGACACTGAGCACATGGGAGACACTACATACGTCACTGTTTTCCTTCCTGACATGGGGTTCACCGTTCCTGCCCTGCCCGGCTCATGCAGCACCATGAGAACGCCCAGGTGGGCGGGGGGACCTCTCACTAGGGAGATGTGCATCCGATGTCCCCACCCCCTGACCCAGTTCAGCGCAGGGAACACCCCTTCTGCATCAGGTCCCTCGTGTGGAGCTCACAGCCCGTGTCCTGAAGCTTCATTCCCATTTCATGTGTCAGGAAACCGAGGCTCAGAGAAGCAGCAGGAAAAGGCCCCTGGAAACACCTTGCGCCTGGGGCTCAGCCCCGGGACTGGGTGCTTTACCTGTTCTGTCTCTCTCTGTCTTACAATTAGCCCAGGAGGCAGGTATTGCCCCCCAGGTCACAGATAAGAAAACTGAGGCTCAGAGCAGGGAAGGGACTTGCCTGGGGTCACCAGCCTGTTAGTGATACCACTGGCTCTTTCTGTCCTGCCAGTGGCAAGTGGGAGTTGTGTTCCCTCTGTGTGGGGACTCTGGCCTGACTTGGTCCTGGGTCACCTGGTGGGACTCAGAGCTGACTAGGCCTGACAAGGGTTTCCCTCAGCCCAGAAGCCTCTCTTTGTCTCCTAGCTGCTGGCACACAGATTTCTGCAGCTTCCTCTGCTAACCCTGCACAGTAGCACCTCCCAGACCCAGCCCTCCACCTCCCCCAACTTGGGTCTGGTTTTGGGCTTTCAGCTGAGGCATTTGCTCCATGGGCTGTTGTTACTGTCTGACTTGGAGACAGGAGGGCTTATTTACGTCTGCCTGAGAGGGTCGGTGGGGCCCACGCATCTGGTTCCCGTGGCAACGTGCCTGATGCCAACAAACAAAAACAGATCTTTGAGACGTCGTGGGAGTTGTGTTCAGGAAGGCCTGGGTGCAAGTCCCAGCATTGCCCTGCACTTGCTGTGTGACCTTGGGCAGGTCACTGGCCCTTTCTGGGCCTTAGTTTCATCCTCTGTGTGCTGGGAGCTGTCACGGGGCCCCAGGAGTAGCAGCTTTGTGAGCTGTAATGTGCCTGTGTCTCTTCCCTGTGCTCTCTCGGGGGTGGGTGGGTGTATCTCCTTGAGGGTGGGCCCCACACCTGCAGCAGGGTGTTGGGGGCCCTCCACATCAGGGAGCAGCCCAAGCAGTGGGGGCTGGGACTCTGGGCCCTGATTTTGAGGGGAGGGAATGAGAATGGGGTCAGTAGGGGAAGAAGCCCACCTTGCCTCCTTCCCCACAGACTGTTCCATGCAGCATGTCTGTTCCCTGCTGTGATGAAAACAGAGCTGTTAGTGCTTCTATTTACTATCCATTCTGTCATTTATTTCCACAACCACCCTAGCGGGGAAGGATGCTGCATTAAACATTCCTATTTTATATCTATGTGTGTGTGTGTGTGTGTGTGTGTGTGTGTGTGTTTGCAGAAGGATTTATTTCTTGCAGCAAGTAAGGAGAACACTGGGGATCTTTCCCAAAGCAGTGTCTATTTTAGAGAAGCCAGTGTTCTCTGTGTAGAGCATGGATCAGTAAATTGGGAGGGCTGGATGTTTCCAGGAACTTGGGGCTCTGGGCAGTGTCTTCTGCATAATCTGAGTGTGGACTTTGGGCCACCTGTGGCCTTGGCTCTCTCTGCCATTGCTGACTTGGCAATGCCCACCCCTCTGGGTGAAACTCACTCAGCCCCCTCTCCCCCTGCAGGAAGGTGGAGGACCTGCAGTTCCGAGTGGAGGAGGAGTCCATCACCAAGGGAGACCTGGAGGTAATGGTCAAAGGCCCCCCCACCCCAGGCTTGCACCCCAAGCCCAGCCCTCGAAGAGCAAATGGCCATGAGGTCTAGGCAGCAACTCTGGGCCCCCTGGGAGGGGGCAGGGGGTATTGCAAGGAAGAAATGGGGAAGGGTCAAAGATCATACGCTGGGTGGGGGTGGCGGTCATGAGAGACTCAGGTGTCAGAAGTGGCTCAGCTCCAGGAGCCCCAGAGGGGCCATGCTTCCTGTGTCAGCAGCTGGGTGGAATGGACCCAAGGCATCCACAGAGCTGGGCCTGAGGACATAGTGGCCAGGCTCCCCCGTCCCTTCTTTCTTGGGCAGTAGCCCTAAAGGTGTTCCCTGGGCCCTTTGTTCGTCTTGAATTCCACGTAAAATTTTGGCTGGAAGTAGCTTGTGGTTGAGTCACAGAATTTATAGACGGGAAAACAGACTCAGAAAGGCAAAGGGACCCTCCCAGTCATGGAGCAAGTCAGCAGCCAGTGGGACCAGGACCCAGGACTCCTGACTCCTGCATCCAGCCTGTAAGAATGGCCAGTTACAGCACCTCCTCAGTTACAGCACCTGGACGAGGGGTCTGGACCTTTCACTCTCACTCTCCAATCCAACCCACTCTTTCTGAGCTGAGGGATGAAGGATGCTCACATCAATGAGTAAAGCACTTAAGGATCCCTGCCCCCCAAGACAAACACTAGCCCCCCTCACCAAATCATTTGGAGACCACGGGGCTCACTAGGCCTGCTCACAGTTGGGTGGGCAGGAGTGCCTTTCCACTGAGACCCTTCCTGCTCCCTGGGAGGTGACAAAAGACAAGGACTCCCAGAATCGTCAGATGGGGCAGGGGGCAGTCAGTTCAGTCCCTCTCCACACTCTGGTCCTGGCCCTAATTGGCCTTGGGCAGCCTCTTCCTTTCCCTGGGCCTCTGTTTGCTCCTCTGTAAAATGAGGAGGTTGAACTAGGTCAGTGATTCTCAGACTTGAGAATTCAGCACCTAGAGGGTGTGTTCAGACACGAAATGCTGGGCCCTGGCCTGAGTGGCCGTTCGGTAGGTCTGGGTGGGCCCCGAGAATCTGCATTTCTAACAAGTTGCCAGGTGATGCTGGTCTGGGGACCACGCTTTGGGAATCACTGCACTAGATCATGTCTGAGCTCCAATGGGAAATCACGGTTTCTGATTTTGTGAAAAAGGCATGTTAAGACCCCTATGACTTCCAACATCCAGCAAAATTGTGCATATGGCTGTCCTGTCCCTGGATGACCACGGCTCGGGGAGAGACATGTGTGATCTAGGGTCACTGACAGCTGCCCCTGTTGAGGCAGGTTTTGCTGCCTGAGCTTAAAGGATGGATACTGGGGCACAACCTGGTGTAGGAACCGCAGCCTGATATCAGGGTGTTCCAGTGTAAGTTTCCGTCTTAGCCAAGGGGGGCAGGTCATGTGGTTATGTTTATCAGGCTCTCCTGCTGGGCGGCTGCCCTCCTGCAGAGGCTGGGCCGCGGGGCTTCTGGGAAAAGCACCTGTGGTTGCAAAGAACAGAGACCCCTCCTGCTAACTCCAGTCATCCGGGGGTTACTGGAAGGCTGTAGGGAAGTCTCACAGCCCCAGTGGCAGGCAGTTCAGGGAACCAGAAGGAGGAACAGCATCAGAAATGGAGCCTATTCTCCCCCACTGAGGGGCCTCCCTCTTCTCATGACTCATGATCAGTCTGTCTGTCTGTCACCGTGTCTGCCAGTCTCCTGGCACATCTGCTCCCTTCTCCCCGACACCCATCCTCCTGGATCTGCCCAGGCTCCAGCACCCACTGTCTCCCAGCTGTCCTCTTGGGAGAATCTGATTGGCCCCAGGCTAGCCAATGGGCTGGCTGGCTTTGGATCAGGTGTCCAGCCCAGATCCAGTCAGCCTTGCCTGGGAGAGGCGTGGGGGTGGGACAGACGGTGACAGACAGCTAATTCAGTCCAAGGGCAGTGGAGCCCCGTTGCTGCTGTTTTTATTGTGACTATATTCATGACAACCAGAAGGCAAAAGTCCCTCTCATCCTCACCTGTCTTAAAAGTAAAACCCAGAATACATCCTTGAGCTTCTGGTCCCCCTCCAGCTGTGTCACCCCAGTTCTCTGCTTGTCCTTCTCCTGTCCTCACTCCCCCAGATACCCAAGGTGCCCCATTCCAACCTCTCACCTCCTTCCTGACCTTGAATGTTGGCCTGTCCAGGGGCTCAGTCTCAGTCTACACTCTCCCTGAGAGCGTCCAGTCTGTGGCATTAATGCCCTTTATAAGCCCATGATTCCCTTGGTCCTCCCCTGAGCTCCGCGCCAGTATACCCACCGGACATCCCCACCAGGAAGAGCAAGTGACAGCTACTTGTAATAGTTCCTGGGGCTTCAGGAAACAACTACCACAGTTCAGTGGCTTCATCAGCACACATTTATGCTCTCACAGTGCTGGAGGCCAGAAGTCTGAAATCAAGGTGTGGACATGGTCAGTTCCATGCCTCTCTCCCAGCTCTGATAGGATGGCTGGCAGCCACTGGTGTTCCTCAGCTTGTCGCCGCATCACTGCCTCTGTCATCACGTGGCCTTCCTCCCTGTGTGTTCCTGTGTCTCTTCACGTGACCTTCTTATAAGGACACTAGTCATCAGACCCACCTTAACCCAGTATGACTTCATCGTAACTACTTCCATGTGCAAAGACCCTATTCAAAACGAGGTCACATTCTGAGGTCACATTCTGAGGTTCCAGGTGGACATGAAATTTGGGGAGATGCTCTTCAGCCCAGGACCGCACCCCCCACATGTAACGTGCCCCAAACAGATCTCTCCATTTGTTCCTGCCTCCCCTTCACCGCACCCCCCTTATCCTTCCCATCTCAGTAGTTAGCCCCACAATCCACACGGTTGCTCAGGCCCCACAGCTAAAATTCATCTTGAACCTTCTCTTTCCCTCATCCTTCCATCAGAAACCCACTTGACCTGGCCTCCAAAATTGTCTTCATCCCCACCGCCACCTTCCTGGACCAGGTCACAGTGGGCGACCTGGGACAAGTTACCCCTCTGTTTGGCCCCTGTGTTGTCTCTCTTCTTCCACACTGAAGCCAGATAGCCTTCAAAAAGAATCTTTAAAATTTTTTAACGTTGGAAAAATTTTTAACATAAGTAGAGAGGATGGTATGATGCACTTCCATTTACCCATCGCCCAGCTTCAACGATGATCAACTCCTGGCCACTCATGTTTCACCGCCATCCACAGCCCTCTCTCAGGTTATTCTGAAGCAAACTGCAGACATCATATGACCAAATCTCTTGAAAACATAAATCAGATCCTGCCCCTTCCCTGCTCACACATCTGGTGGCGCTACTCTAGATAAAAGCCGGGCTCTGTAGCCCAGGGACGACCCTGGGGACCCAGCCCTGCTCCAGGTATGTGGGGCTCCTGTCTGAGGTAGAACACACCCCATGCTCTGTCTGAGCTTCTGCACGTGCTGGTTCCTCTGCCTAAAACACTCGTTTCTCCTCCACCCCTGCCCTGGTCAGCCGGTTCCTGCTTTTCCTGCAGGTCTCCCCTTAAATTGTGTTTCTCAGAGAGGCCTTCTCTGCCTCCTTGGTTTTGCCTCATCCTCCTTGCTCTCTTCTAGGCCAGGTCACGGTCACAGTCTGTAATTATCCTCCCTGGTCATGTATAGTTTGCATCCTTCCCCAGGATGTAAGCCCCTTGGGGGGGCCCCTGTCTGTCTTGTGCTCCTTCCTGTCCCCAATGCCAGAGCAGGGCACAGCATGGTGAGATGCTTCTCGAAAACAGGCCGGGGACATGTTCTGTGGTTCTTGAATGGGTGTGGCATCATGTTGCCTCATGAAAACGTGTGCCACTCCCTGTCGCCCCCCTGGTGGGGACGTCAGGTAGCTACCTTAGACTTGAAGATATTGGGGTTTTGCTGTTGTTTTATCATCCAGGGGTTTTGTGTTATTGTTTTGTGAATTAAATAGCGCCTCGGTGTTATTTTTCCTTGGCATGGGAACACCCATTGTAAGGGGAAGAGCCAGAACTCAGAATCAGCTATTTGTTGAGAACTGGCTGTGCAGCTCAAGGCCTGGAGGGAGATGAAGAGGGGCGACGTGCCTCTGGCCTTCAGGAGCCACTGGTGCAGTTGGGGAAACTCCCCAATTAATAATAGCAACCTTCTGTTATCCGAGGGGCGTCCCAAGGCAGTAACTTTGTGCTTTGGAGTGGGGTAGACACCGGGCGTGCAAGGAGAAGGGGGAAAGCTGTAGGTCAAGGGCTCAGGCCAGGCTTCACTGAGCTTCCAGGATTTGGACAGGGGCAGGGACACAGGGAGTCCCCCGCTTCAGGAGCTTCCGTCACTGCTCCGTGTTGCTGCTGGAAGTCTATGTCTCCCCTCCGTGAAGTCAGGCTGGTTTGGGGGTGGGAAGGCCCTGCTTCTAGAATCTGGAAGTCTGAGGTTTAGGCCTCCTGCTGCCCCAAGTTGCTGGATGATTCTGAGCCTGAGGTCTTCCCCCTGGGGTGGCCGCTGTGAGATAGGGAGATAACCGAGATACCCCGTGGTGGGGGCGGGGCTTGGGTTCTAAAGTCGGCACGTGAGACAGAAATGACATCCTCCCTTACACTGCCCTGAGTGTAAGCGTGTAAGCGTGGTAGCTGCCACTGCTCACGCCTTGGGCAGCATCCCTGGAGCAGAATGAAGCCCAGGTCGTCCATCTCACCTAAAATCTAGGCTTCAGGGGCTCTCCCCCCGCCCCAAGCTCCTATGGGTTCTCCTGTGCCCCCATGGACCAGGAGGCTGGGAGTTCTGAAAGGGATAGTGAAGGGTCCTTTTGTAGGGGCTACCAAATGAAGTTGCCCATGAAATTGTGAAGCCTGGAGGCTTGCCCTTGGGGCCACAGGTACGGTATTTGTGATCAGGCTCTGTGTAGTGTGGGTCCCGGGCAGGGTCGCCATGTCTGTCATCTAGGAGCAAGGTGACACGGCCCCTGCAAGGCTGGGGTTGAGGCACCATCTTCAGCCTGTAATTTTCTGGAAGAGACTGAGCAGGGCTGTTTTTTAGCACTGGGGCATGCTGCCCTCTTGGGAGGAGAGAGAGAAGAGGCCTTTGTTCCTTTAGGAAAATTCACAGGAATAAGATCATGGGCCAGAGGACATAAAGGTCTCCGTAGCTCTTGATGAATTGCACGAGTATTTCTGGGACGATGCTGTGAGTCTATGCTGTCACCATTACCCTTTCCCGTGTCGGGTGTATTCGTGGTTTTTACACAACGTGCTTCGGTGCTAAGCCCTGCCTCTCCTGAACTGCCGCTCAGGTTTGCTTTCACCTCGTGTCTCCTTGGTGATGACGGGATGCGCCGGAGGATGCAGACAGAGGACCCTGGCTTCTCCCTATGGAGAACTTAGTGTCCAGACCCCTCTGGATGCCCTGGGCCTTCAGCCTCCCGCTGCCCTCGCAGATCTCTTAGGGGAAATCCAAATGCCAGTCTGGATGCCCTGAGAATGTCGGGCTTTGTTAGTGTGTGAAGCGGGTGTTGTGAAGCAGGGACAAAAGTGCTCTTGTGCTTTCGGGAGACCAGGCGTCCTCGGCGGGGCCTGGGGAGTGGGCAGTGCTGGGGCCGGGTTTGGGGCAGGGCGGAGGGGGGGGCATAGTCCAGCCTCCACTAAGGAGGCCTCGCCGGGAGAATCCTGATGGTACGGGTATATTTGAAAACCTCCCATTCAGTCGGTTCTTTGACCTTTAAGACAGGCCTGGGGGCCAGGAATCCTGGGGTCATTTACGGGGGCTTCCTGTGTGCAGGATTCCGTGCCTAAAATGAGAAACAGCCCTAGGCTTCCCGATGGGGTGGGGGGGGAGTAGGCTTTGGCCCCTGCCCCGGAGCTGCAAGGGGAAGGGCCACCTGGGGGTGACAGAAGGGACCCGGGTGCCCATTGTCGCCCCTTCCAGGGGCCGGCTTGGGCAGGGTTGCTGCAGCCTGTGCTCTGCCCTTAAACCCAGCTGGGACACAGTGAGGGGCGGGCGGCAGGCCCACCCCGCCCCGCCTCCCCAGACCTCCTCTCTTTCCTTGACCTGCTCTCCTGTCTTGTGCACAGAAGATGACCTGCCTCTCTCTCTCTTTTTCTCTCTTCCTCCGGCTTCCTGTCCCTGTGCCCCTCTCTCCTGTCCCCACCTCGCCACCTGCCCCGGGTGGACCAGACCCAGACGCAGCTGGAGCACGCGCGCATTGGCGAGCTGGAGAAAAACCTGCTACTGGAGAAGGCGCAGGCCGAGCGGCTGCTCCGAGAATTAGCCGACAACAGGGTAACCGCCGCCACCTCCTGCCACCAGCGCCTTCGCCTGCTGACGCCCCCTTCAGCTTCCCTGTTTTTATTATTTTCTCTCTCTCTGGCCGCTCTCCTCACTTTTTTTTTTCCTTTTGCGCCCCTTCTAGGGAGGTTTAGGAACGTGCTTTTATGCCCCGTGGCCATGTGATGCTTGTTGAGAGGAGGGGGTCTTGGTTCTCTGGGACTTTGCTCCCCAGCTCGTGGACCCACTGGCTGGGAGTGTTCTGTGCGAGCCTCCCCCCGCCCCCCCCACCATTGCATTGCCATGACCGTGCTTTGTCATGTTCAGAAATCGGGGGCTCTTGGGAACATTCTGCCCCTTCTGTGGCCAACCTATCCATGCCTCCCTTCTCCCCAGGCTGGGGAAGGCAGAGGTTGGGAGGCTGTGGATCCAGGTTTCTTTAGCCTGGAGGGTCTTAAATAGAATGGCATGAGGGGCCAACCTGAAGGACCTGGGGCAGTGGTGGGCCTTCGAGGGAGTGGGGTGTTCCCAGGGCATGAGACTCTGTGTCAGCCCCAGGGTGTGAGTGGTTCCTGGGCCAGGGAAGGCTCTGCGTGGGAGTGAAGTCCCCCCTGACTCCCAGGGCATGGTTCTGAGTCCAGTCTCCAGACCCTGCTAGCCCCTCCACGCCCACCATGCGTGCCCTGGGGGCTGGGCCCCCATGCAGGCACACATCCAAACAGCTGGTCAGCCTAGTGGACAGCCCAGCTGCAGTTCCCCCGGCCATAGAGTTAAGCAGCCACAGAGCAGAGATTGGGGAAGACCACCAAACACAGGCAGTGGGTGTAGGGTGGGCGACCATTGGTTTCTGCAGGTCGGCCTCAGTACATGAGTGAACATGTGTGTGCCCGTGAGCATCTGGAGACACACACGGGTCCCTGTCCACAGATTGGCCATTGCCAGGTGACTGCGTGTGCAGTACATATGCATGTACACGGAGTCTGTTTGAAGAAACCGACCCAGTCACAGTTGACAGGCTGGAGCCCTCCACACCAAGGCATCCTCCTCTAGGGCTCAACCTGATTAGAAAAACAAAAGCAGGTTTATTGAACTAAAGGTCACCTTCAGAAACAAATTTCTTAAGCCTGTAAAAGATTTAAAACTTTCAAATATATTGCACCCAAATCTGTGATCACTGACACGGTCGAAGTAGGTTTCTGGCGGATGGAGCCTCTGATCTCAGAGTTTTCCACCAGAAGGAGGGTCTGGGAGCATTCTTTTTTTTTTTTCTTCTGCGTTAAACATTAAACCGGACCCTTCTTTGGCCACCCCCTCCAAAAGGCCTCTCTGGGAATCAACTCATTCCAGCTGGAACTTTTCTAGAGCAGGATAATGCGGAATTCCCTCTGTTGTGTCTGCCCTTTAAAAATAACATGGACTCGAAGGAAGCCATAACCTCAAATAGATGGTTTCCTTTCGCCACCAATTTTTCCCAAACCGCCTAGAGCAGCGGGGACCAGGGAGTCCCCGAGTCACGGGGACACAAGCCAGGGGAAGCCCCCCTGGGAGCTGCAGTGGGCAGGGCGGCACTCAGGTGGAGTGGGGCATCCTTCCCTTCTCACGACCTTCCCCCGTGCCCTCCAGCCGGCCCGCTGACCCCGGTCTCCCTCTCTCCCGGTAGCTGACCACGGTGGCCGAGAAGTCGCGGGTGCTGCAGCTGGAGGAGGAGCTGAGCCTGCGGCGCGGGGAGATCCAGGAGCTTCAGCAGTGCCTGCTACACTCTGGCCCGCCACCCGCCGATCACCCCGAGGCCGCCGAGACCCTGCGGCTGCGGGAGCGGCTGCTGTCCGCCAGCAAGGAGCACCAGAGGGAGAGCGGCATGTTGAGGGACAAGTACGAGAAGGCACTGAGGGCCTACCAGGCGGAGGTGGAGAAGCTGCGGGCGGCCAACGAGAAGTACGCGCAGGAGGTGGTGGACCTCAAGGCCAAGGTCCAGCAAGCCACCAGCGAGAACATGGGGCTCATGGACAACTGGAAGTCCAAGCTGGACTCGCTGGCCTTGGACCACCAGAAGTCCCTGGAGGACCTCAAGGCCACCCTGAACTCGAGCCCGGGTGCCCAGCAGAAGGAGATCGGGGAGCTGAAGGCCGTGATGGAGGGCATCAAGATGGAGCACCAGCTGGAGCTGGGCAATTTGCGGGCCAAGCACGACATTGAGACGGCCATGCACGTGAAGGAGAAAGAGGGCCTGCGGCAGAAGCTGCAAGAGGCCCAGGAGGAGCTGGCCGGGGTGCAGCAGCACTGGCGGGCCCAGCTGGAGGTGCAGGCCAGCCAGCACCGGCTGGAGCTGCAGGAGGCCCAGGACCGGTGCCGCGACGCCGAGCTGCGGGTGCGCGAGCTGGAGAAGCTGGACGTGGAGTACCGGGGCCAGGCGCAGGCCATTGCATTCCTCAAGGAGCAGATCTCCCTGGCCGAGAAGAAGATGCTAGACTATGAGCTGCTGCAGCGCTCGGAGGCCCAGAGCAAGCAGGAGGCCGAGAGGCTGCGGGAGAAGCTTCTGGTCACTGAAAACAGACTCCAGGCTGTCGAGTCCCTGTGTTCGACCCAGCACACAAACGTAGGCGGCCACCCCCCCGCCTGGCTGTGCGGGGACCACGGACGGCAGCGGTCCAGGCTCGAGGGCCTGGCTGGGGAGGGTCTAGTCGTCTACTGACCTTTTATTTCCAGTCCAGGGAAGCGTCCTCGTTGTCCCCAGGAGCACGCCGTGTGAGATCGGAGGGCACCTGGCTCAGAGGAGGAGGTCCTTCCATTAGAAGGGCAGCAGGCCCGGGTGACCATGGGGCCCCAAGGCGGTCTGAGCTGACCTGGCTGGGTCCCCACAGGCCAGGCCTGGAGAGATGTGTGTCTAGGGCACAGGGAACAGCCTTCTTCCCAGTCCCCAGACCCGCCCTCCTGTGCAGGCTCCTGGGCCTCCCCAAGGCACCAGTACCAGATGCTCTGGCACTGGGCTGGCAGAGATGTGGAGGGCAAACCCTGCCCATCTCCAATGAGAGCACCGACCTAGGGGACCCGAGGGCGGCCCCCTCCCTGCTGGTCCTGATGAGACTGAGCAACAGTTCAGCAGCTGCTTTCCCAGGCGTGGGGTGGTCCCTGGAGAGGCTGCTGCCATTGGAATCAGCTTTGCTCCAAATCTAGAAGTCCCAGCTGAGCATGCTGGGGAGGCCAAGACCCCGGGTAGCCTGGGCGTGTGCTCCAGCGGGGGCAGGAAGGGCTTTATGAGTGGCTCTGGGCACCACACCTGGTGCAGGCCCTATGATGCCCTATCTCACCTGGACTCCTTCAAGGTCCATATAGGCTTCATTTCATAGATGAGCAAACTGAGATTCCGAGGCAGAGTACCTTTCCCAGGTTTTCTTGTCCATCAGTGGCAGACCTTGTGTCCAGCCCCACTGCCTAAGGGCCAGCAGGGGGTGCCCGGGATGACGAAGTCAAATCTTACACGATAGGACAGCTAGCAGCAAGATCGTTGCCTTTTTATTAGCCACGGGGGTTCCTGAGCTTCTGGTTCCCTTTGTACACTTAAACCAGAATTTAACGATTGAGCCACAAGTATTCAGGAGTTCCACATACAGGGGGTGGCTTTTTTGTAAAAGGAGCTCTGCCCGTGTCACACCTTGAGGTCCCACTGCACCGGCCTTTCTGCCCCCTTCTCCCAGGGAGGGACCCGCAAGTGCTCTCCCAGGATGCTGGGCAGAGAGAAAAGGAAGATCCTCAGGTTAGCTGTGTACACATGACCTGATTGGCTGCTCAGGCAAGGAGGGTCAGGCCCGGGACCCCCAGGACCTGGACTCCTTAGCAGGGGAGGTTTGGGGCTGCTGTGGTGCCACAGGATGGCCTGCTGCCCCTCAGTCACAGACCTCAAGCCGGGGAGTGGGTGGTGATCTCAGGAATGCCCATCTCTTGATTTCCACACACGTGGGGACTTGGTCTGGACCCACATGCCTCCCAGATTCAAAGGTTTAAGTCCAGGGACAACTCAGTTTTTGGTCTCGTGTAGTAAGTATGGGAATTTGGAAAATTTTTAGCGTGTGCCTCATTTTCCCTGCAGTGTGTGTAAATAAAGATCTAGGAAGCTTAGTTAATCGCAACAGACTGAGACTAAAGCAGGGCTTGGGATGTATGAGCAGAGGTATGAGGGGCAGGTGGATGGAGGTGACTGCCTGCTCAGCTCTGTGCTGCCCTGGTATGCAGTGCTAGAGTCTGGCAAACTGCAGGCTCAGGGGACAGCCAGCTTGGGCAGGAGGCCAAAAACTTCCACCAAAAGGCAGCAAGGAGCCTGTTGATGTTTGCCACGCAGATTTTTTTTTTCCTTGGTTGATCTTTTCTTCTTTGGCTTCTGGATTTCTTTTTTTTTTAAAGACGTGTTAGAAAAGAAGTAACATTTCTTGAAGTTCCCCCGGGAGCCGACCCCGGTGCGTGCCCTGCACACGCTGCCCCATGGCGGTCAATTCTTGCTTTATGGATGGGAACCAAGGCCGGGAGTCTTGCCTCTGGATGATGGTGGAGACAGAGTCCCAGGACCAATCTCTGTAGGCATCCCAGGGAAGGAGACATCTGTTTAATATAATAGGCGTTTGCACGAAGGAAAGGGTAGGAGGTGATCACGTGGAAGCTACATAAACAGCCTTCCCGGGCCCTGGGAGCAGAGGGGGTCCTCTTGTCAGGGAAGCTAGCCCAAGGACATCTGTGCCCCCTGCTTCATCGAGCCCCTGAAAGTCTCCTTGAATTGGGGAGAGGTGGGCTGGCTGGGGCTGAGGGCCGAGAGGGGGAGGCGAGTGTCCCCCTTACCAGGCTCTCCTTTCAGATGATTGAGTCCAACGACATTTCAGGGGAGAAGATGAGGATGAAGGAGACTGTGGAGGGTGAGTGGCCGCTGGGCCGGATGAGAGGCGGGGCTGTGGGGAAAGGCTGGTCAGTTCTGCCTCTGAGCTGGGTCCCACTTTGTTTTGCATCATCTGCTGTTTGGTGAGAGCTGCGTACTGTGTGCACCAGCCACTCACCCACCAGGTGAGGAGGGCGGAGGCTCAGTTTATTGAGAACCTGATTGTATGTTTGATCTTGTTATTTTTAAAATAGGTATAAACTTCAGCTTGTTCAAAGGGCATGTGGCGAAGCATCCTCTATCCCCTAGTTCCCTCTGCAAAGGCACAATGTTGGCCAACTCATGTCTCTTTTCCAGACATGGTTTATGCACATACAAGCACAGAGGTAGCACAGATGGTGCCACACTTCCCACACTGTTTGGGCCCCTTACTTTTTTTTTGGCCACGCCATGCGGCTTGCGGGATCTCAGTTCCCTGACCAGGGATTGAACCCGGGCTACGGCAGTGACAGTGTGGAATCCTAACCACTAGACCACCAGGGAACTCCTTCGGGCCCCTTCTTTTTTCCCATTTAATAATGTATCTTGGAGACTGCTCCCTGCCACTACATTGTTTTATGTGGTGCAGAATATTCCATCATGTGGAGCCACCATCGTGTATTTAGCTGATGGATCACGGGTTGTTTCCAGTTTTTGTCTGTTACAAACCCTGCTGCAGGAAATTACCTTGCCCTCCATTAGGCTCAACCCGGGCCCTCAGCAGTGAAAGCGCAGAGTCCTAACCACTGGACTGCCAGGGAATTCCCAAGGCTCAACTCATTTTAACTCCCACCGGCTCTGGTTGAAAGTGTGTTTCCCCACAAGCTTCACCAACAAAATATTTCATCAAACTCTGTGATCTTTGCCAATCTCAACTGTAAAAGATGTTACCCGATGTAGCTTCAACTTGCCTTTCCCTTATGTGAGTGACACTCCATTGCCATTTCTCCTTGCATCCTGTGCCCATTTTTTTCTCTGTTGGGTTATTGATCTTCTTATTGATTTTTAGAAACTACTTACATATGACTCTGCAAGCATTTTCGCCCCATTTGTGGTTTGTCTTTTGACTCTTCTTTAGGTGGTAGTTGCCGTGCAGATTTTTAAAAATCAGTCTTTTCTTTTTGGGATCCTGGGTTTATTATTTTTAAAATGTATTCCGTGGTTTCCTCTAGTACCTTTTAAGTTCCATTTTCTATGTTTAAATCTCTGATCCATCTAGAATTCTCTCTTCTATAAGGTGTGAGGTAAGGACCTATTTTTATTTTTTTCCCAAGAGTACCCACTTATGCCAGTACCATTTTTGAAAACCTCATCTCCTGCCTCCACTGATTTGAATTAACCAAATTTACCATCTTTAAATTCCATCAGGTAATTGGCTCTATTTCTAGACTTTCGATTCTTTTCCAATGACTTGTCTGTCTCTTCATGTGCCATTTCTGCAGTGTTTTGAAGCTTTGTTTATATTTCAGTTACTGGCAGGGCTAGTCTTCCTGCTCTGCTTTTCCAAAATTCTCTCAGCCATTCTTTTTTTTTTTTTTTAATCGAGACAAAATTAACGTAAAATAAAATTAACCATTTTAAAGTAAACAGTTCAGGGGCGTTAATACATTCACAGTGTTGTGCAACCACCCCCTCTATCTAGTTCCAAAACATTTTCATCACTCCGAAAGGAAGCCACATATGCATTATCAGTCACTGTCTATTTTCCCCTCACTGCAGCTGCTGACAACTACTAATTTGCTTTCTGTCTCTGTGGATTTGCCCATTCTTAATGTTTCATATAGATAGAACCATACAATATGTGGCCTTTTATGTCTGGTTTATTTCACTTAGCATAATATATTCAAGATTCATCTGTGCTATAGCACATGTCAGTGCTTCATTCCTGTTTATAGCGGAGTAATATTGCATCGTATGCATCACCACATTTTGCTTATCCATTCACCTGTCGATGGACATTTGGGTTGCTTCCACCTTTTGGCTATTGTGAATAGTGCTGCACGTGCAGGTACTTGTTGAGTACCTGTTTTCAGCTCTTTGGGATATATACTTAGGAGCAGAATTGTTAAGTCATACAGTAATTGTGTGTTTAACTCTTTGAAGAAGTTTTTTGCCAGACTCTCTTGGCTAGCCTTGCTTATTTTTTCCAAGCGATTTTAGAATCAGTTTATCTAGTTCCACAAAAATTACAATCTGGCTGGTATTTTTATTGGTATCATGTCAAATTTATAAATTAACTTACAGAAAGTTAATACCTTTCTAGCACTTTCCATGAATCTTTTTCATGACTGTTCTGAGGCTGTCCAGTATTGAATGCACATGGCCAAGTGACATGGGCACCATTACTATCCCCATTCTTCACTTGAGGAAACTGAGACTCTGAGAGTTAAGTTGCCCAAGACCACACAGTATTGGTGCCTCTTCTTCAGGGTGGGTTACCCAGAGGGACCACTGGGATGAGGAAGAACTTGGACTCTTGAGGCCAAGTGTGACCCCATTTTAGGGTTTTGATGGAAGGGCCACCCCCTCACCCACTGGACCGCAGTGTTGGCCCTGGAGTATTGATGGCCCCTCATCTCTCCCTTCACCCCAGGCCTGCAGGACAAGCTGAACAAGAGGGACAAAGAAGTGACAGCCTTAACATCCCAGACCGAGATGCTCAGGGCCCAAGTAAGTGGTAAGTCTCCCTCCTTCAAGGCAGATGCGGGGAGCTTTCTTTGGGCCGTGTGCCAGTCCAGCAGGGGGTGGGTGGTACTGCGTCAGCGTGCCCTCCCCCACTCTGCCTTGAGGAGAAGGCGGCCTGGCCCAGTTCACATGCACTGGGCTTCCACCTGGACAGCAGTGAATGGGGAGCAGTAGCCCACACTCGGTCCATAATATAATTGGGGGCCCCAGCCAGCTTCTCTCCTCAGAGCCAGGTCTGTGTTCTCTGTGTTCTGAAATTGCATCACTAGTTCTCACTTTCTGGGCTTGAAGACCCTTGGGTTTCAGTCTCTCTACCTTTTGATACAGTATTTGTGCACCAGCCCCTAGAAGAAATACCAGGATTTCAGAATCAGGGGGAAGGACTTTGGCCACAGCAAAAAGCAAGGCATAGGGAGAATGAGGCCAGAGGGGAGACTGGGGAGAGACGGGGGGTTTGGAGTTTGTGACTTGGTGACAAACTGGCCCTGCTTCTTGTCCGCCAGAATGCCATTGGTGGTGTCCATGAGACGGCCCCCATCCTGGGAAATGGTTCCCACCCACACTCCTATCCAGTTCCCATCACGTTCACGTGGCATAATTGGTCCCAACCAAGGTCAGTTGACCTCAGATTCCTCCGGGGCCAAGGTGAAGTTTTAGCTTTTCCTTGTCCAGGCAACAGTGTAAATACCCGGGCCCTGTCTCGGGAAGGGTGGACTGCCTTCCTGACACCAGAGGGCCCGGCTACTGTGTGGGAGCTTTGGTCTGCTTTTCGTAGTAGCTCTTCTCGGCCCCTCGCTGCCTGGCCCTACAGGACGAGAGAGGCCCACTCAGTGGAGTGTGTCCCTGTGACCCCTGGGAAACCTGCTCCCTGCCTGGGCCTTGGCCCCCAGGTGGGATAGATTCCCACGGTGATCCCAACGCTCTCCCTCCTTGCCCTGCCGGCTGGCCCTCAGCACTGGAGAGCAAGTGCAGGTCGGGAGAGAAGAAGGTGGACACCCTCCAGAAGGAGAAGCGGCGCTTGGAGGTGGAGCTGGAGGCCATGTCCCGGAAGACCCATGACGCCTCGGGCCAGCTGGTCCTCATCAGCCAGGAGCTGCTCAGGAAGGAGCGGTGAGTCAGCCGTGGGCTGTGTGGTCAGACCTGCCTGACCCTCACTCCACCCAGTTAATATTAGCCAGTCTTCTCCAGAGGCGGGGCAGGGATAGACCTGGTGGACAGATGGCTGGCATCACCGATGATCACCATACTGTGCACTGCTAAGCTCCGATGAAGCCTCAGAATCCTTCTTAACACAGTTCTCCAAGCAGAGCTTACAGGAAAGGTTAGTGGTTCCCAAGCATCTTGGGCCCAGGGACTCCTTGAAACTCTTAAAAATTATTGAGGATTCCCACCACCTCTTCCTTGAAGCTCTTCTTGATTGATGTAGGCCACCGTGAGCTCCTCCATGCTTCTGTGGTACTTAGGATGGGAGTGGGAGATCAGCAGATTAAACAAGTAGAGATTTATTTTCCTCACATAACAAGAAATCTGGAGGTAGCTGTAGCTGGCATTTGGTTCAGTGGCTCAAGATATCAGTGCCAACACCTTTGTTCTCTTGGGTTCTGTTAGACTCTCCCTTGTGGTTGCAAGGTGGCTGCTGAAGCTCCAGCCATCAGGAGCCATCATTCCTAGCAGGAAGAAGGAGGAAAGGGAAAGGGTCAGTGCCAGCAGACTTCCACTTTGTTCTCAACTACCCATGGCCACCCAGAGAGGGAGTTTTCCCCTCCTCTATAGTAGATGCAAGCAAGGGAAAGAGCTTAGAAGGTGTGTGTCCTTTTCTCCCGTGTTGTGCCCATGGAAGACATTGCTACTTGATCACTGCACTCTTTTTCTGCAAAGCCCAGAATCATTCTCACCACAGTACTCCAGGCAGCTACTGCCAGTTGATTAAGAGTTGACATAGGAAATAAAACTTATTTGACATCAGACGTTTAAAGTGTCTTGCCACATGAGCTCTCTTGGATAAATGTTTTGTTTTTTTAATTTAACTTTATTATTATTTTTAAATTTGAGATAACATTGATTTATAACATTATATGTTTCATATGTACAACATTATATTTCTACTTCTCTATTATTTAGTTTTTAATTAAACAAATACTATATTCTCTTTTTTAAATTTATTTTATTGAAGTATAGTTGATTTACAATGTTGTGTTAATTTCTGCTGTACAGCCAAGTGATTCAGTTATACATGCATATGCATTCTTTTTCATATTCTTTTCCATTATGGTTTATCACAGGATATTGAATATAGTTCCCTGTGCTCTACAGTAGGGCCTTGTTGTTTATCTATTCTCTATATAACAGTTTGCATCTGCTAATCCCAAACTCCCAAATATACTCTTTTTAAAAAAAAAAACTTCAAAATCATGCTAAGAAAGGCTAAGTCCTCTTGACCGTACCATCCCCGAATACTGGCCCCTCTCGGGTTGTGGTTGGATGGTTTCAGGCCTTGTATTTCCTCTCTGGCCCCTCCTGGCACAGCTGCTGTCTTAGTAGCCAGCGTCCCCCCTCAGGGTGGCCAGTCTCCAGGCAGTTGGCAAATTGCGGAGAGCGGGAGGGGAGGGGCCCCTCTGAGTGCAGGTGTTCTGTGCACCCCCCGCCCCCTCCAGGAGCCTGAACGAACTGCGTGTGTTGCTTCTGGAGGCCAATCGCCACTCCCCGGGGCCTGAGAGGGACCTGAGCCGCGAGGTCCACAAGGCCGAGTGGCGGATCAAGGAGCAGAAACTCAAGGATGACATCCGGGGTCTGCGGGAACAGCTGACTGGGCTGGTACGTGGGGAAGGGGGCGGCCTGGGGATGGCGGACACCAGGGAGGGACTGGGGCTATCTGCTGTCAGCCATGGAGACTGGTGACCTCCTGGAGCCACCCCAGGGATAGCCAAGCCACAGGGAGCGTTCAAAATCCCCTAGAACCACAGGCAGGGTCAGCGAGGTACCTGGTGGAGGGGCCGTGGGTGGCCCTCTTTGTAGATATTGTGGCCAGCTGTGTGTCCGTCTGGGTGATGCAGTGCAGAGGAAGACTTCCTAAGAATCTCACCAGTCCAGAGGTGGGATGGGCTACCGGCAGGTGGTGAGCTCACCATCCAGAGACGTAATCAACCAGAAATCAGCTCCTTGTTCAGGGTCCAACAGTGGCGATTCATGCATCCATCTCAGGAAGGAGAGGGGAACAGGGGCCTGACTGAGCAGAGTCTCCAGAGGTGGGGGTGGGGTAGGCGAGTGATGCTGGTAGCACAGGACGGAACCATCCCACTCCATCCCCCTGTGGTCAGCCTTCAGGACGAGCCTGTGGCCGGTTCTTGGGCCTGGTCAACTCCAGAGCATTGACAAGATAGGGTCTGGGAGGACAGGACTGCTATCAGGGGAAGCTGCTCCAAAGACCCTCGCTGCCCTCCCACCCAGCCACACAGGCTCAGCCACGCTGGAGGCGATGGAAGGAGAAGAGAGGCCTACAGCCATGGAAGCAGCCCTGGGCCTACAGGGTTAAGGGAGAAGGGTATCACTCTGGCTTCCTCCAACTGTGTGTATGGGGACCACCGGGCCCAGCCACCCTGCGGCCTTTCAGTCCTGGCAGGTCTGGCCAGCAGGGGGTTGGTTACAGAGCCCTCCGTGGTCCTCGTGGTGCTGTGAGCCTGGGCGTAACTCAGAAGCCAAGGCCCCGAGGCTGGTGTGGATTTGGGAGCTCTGATTCCAAGGCTTTCCCAGAGCCGCGTGGGGGGGGCAGAGCCGCGCTGACTGTCTCCATGGGCCACAAGCTGGTCAAATTTACATGTGACTGGCTGCCCCTTACCCTAGGAGAGCCTCTGCCATGTCCCCCTGCACTGTCCTCAGTGCCACGGAGCTGCCCCCCTGGGAGAACTAGGGACAGGCTCGGTGGTTAGAAAACCTCCTGAATGAGGAAGGTTTGGGTGGAGAGGGAGGTTTGGGTAGAGGGTCAGAGCAGAGCTGAAGGACCCTGGAAGCACCGGCCCAGGGAGGGCAGTGCAGGGAAGCTTCGTGTGGGAGTGAGGAGGCTGGTCTGCCCCCAAGGCAGGTGCATCTCTAGGTACCATGGTGGGCGGGGTCAGCTGCAGAACACTTGGAACGGAAGGGAAGGCATGTCCTGTTGGGGCAGGGGCGGGTTCTGAGGAGAGGTTTCGGGGGTGAGGTCTAGAGGTGAAGAGGAGGGACCTACATAAACGGTGTTGAGGGAGGCGGGGGGGTGCAAGAAGGAAAAAGGGGGAGGAGGGGTCCTGGGTTTCGGGACCTGAAGAATATGGAGCCTCTGACAGAGCCTGGGAATTCAGGGCGGGAGCCAAGGAAGATGCTTCAGAGAGGACCCTTAGGTGAGGGAGGGAGGCCTGAGGGGCATGCTGGTGATTCTCAGGCCTGACCCAGAGATGAGGTGGGATAGATGAGTTTCCGGCCTAAAGGAGAGACCACCCTCCTGCAACACGCACACGCGAGCACACGCTCTTCCTCTCTTCTACTGCTTCCAGGACAAAGAGAAGTCCCTGTCGGATCAGAGGCGCTACTCCCTCATTGAGCCATCCTCGTCCTCGTCACCGGAGCTCCTGCGGCTGCAGCACCAGCTGATGAGCACAGAGGATGCCCTGCGGGACGCGCTGGACCAGACTCATCAGGTGGAGAGGCTCATGGAGGCTATGAGGGGCTGCCCGGATAAGTCCCAGGTGAGCTGGGTCTCAGCCAGGTCCTGAGGGGAGAGACTCCGCCCTGTACCCTGGGAGTCCCAGCCCAAGGGGTACATGGCTTTATCCTGAGGAGCTCAGACTAAGGGCGGAGATGCCCTGAGAGCTTGTGTTTCCTGGGGTGTGTCCTGGGACCCCTATTCTGATGGGCTCTGCTCAGAGTTTGGATCCTGAGATGGTCCTGTTGGGAAAACCTCGCCATCTAGTGGACAAACCAGGAAATGCAGCCTAGTGAACCTTGCTCAGCATCTTGCCCTCGACTCTTACAGGCCACCGGCAATTCCGGTTCTGCAAATGGCATCCACCAGCAAGACAAGGCCCACAAACAAGAGGTAAGGGGCACCCTGGCCCCGGGGAGATGCTCTGCCCCTCCCACGGCCCTCCCGTACAGGTCGACTTCTCTGGAGAAAAACTTTGAAAAGCCACCAAAAATACACAGATACATCGTGCAAGAGGCTTTTCAATAGGGTCGCTCACAGAGTGGGGCCAATGTAGTCAAACTTGATTCAGTTACCATCCTGCTCTTTTAACCTTGTTTCTCTTTCAAAAAAAAGAAAAGAAAACCTTTTATTATAAAGTAATACATGCCTACTGGGCACTTTTTGGGGAAAAAAATTAAAAATATATAAAGAAGAAAATACCAGGAATTCCCTGGCAGTCTAGTAGTTAGGACTCCATGCTTTCACTGCCGTGGGCCTGGGTTCAATCCCTGCTTAGGGAACTGAGATCCCACAAGACACGCAGCGAAGCCAAAAATAAAAATACTTACCAGTAGTCCTTCTACCCAGAGATGACCAAGGTTAACATTTTTAAGTGATATCCTTCGTGAACTTTGCTAAGCATGTACATGTGTGTACATGCAGACTTAACCTACTTGGTAACATTTATTTGTTAACCCCAAAATCAATACTCATAGCACTTTCCTGGTCATTCGTGGACACCCGTGCAGAGTGGAGAAAAAATTTAATCACCGGACATGCACGTTCCCAGCTGAGCTCATACAAAACACCGTGCTGCCTCCTTGTTTAGCTCATTCTGCAAACAAGTGTCCTTTTCACAGTCTATTTAGTGACATGTTTTTCACATTTTCATGCTTTTTTCTTGGTGATTTCCACCGTTTAAAATGGTCCCCAAATGTCTTACTAAAGAGCTGTCTAGTGTTCCTAAGTGCAAGAAGGCTGCAATGTGCCTTCCAGAAAGTACTTTAGAGAAGCTTCATTCAGGCATGAGTTGTGCTGCTGGCCTTGAGTTCATTATTAATGAGTCAACAATATATATTCAGTGAGGTGTCTTTAAACAGAAGCACACGTGAAACGTGGTTACATATTGATCAATCAATGAAAATGTCAGACCAGAGGTTCGCAGGAACTTTGTATTTCCACTGGGAGCGATGGTTCAGTATTTGCTGATTCCGCATCTGTGTGATTCTGTAGAACAGAACTCCTGCAAATAACTAGAATTGTTATGTGTGTATGTATATGTCTGCAGATGTGTGTACACATTAACTTTTAAAAAAATTTATTGAAGTATAGTTGACAACTTAGACATTAACTTTTTATTTGGAAATAATTTCAAGCTGACAAAAAAGTGGCAAGAATAAAAATAGCACCTAGAGCATCAGCTCTCCTTTTCCCCAACATAACATGTTGTTAATCTTTTGCCCCATTTGCTTTATCTCTTGTTCTCTATGTGTAGATGTGTGTGTTATATGCGTGGAGTATTTTTCTGAACCATTTGAGTATAATTGCATGTGTCATGGTCCTTAATACTTCAGTCCGTATTCCCTGAGAAAAAGGACGTGATTTTACATAAACACAGTACAGTTAACAATCTCAGGGACTTCCCTGGTGGCACAGTGGTTAAGACTCCACGCTCCCAGTGCAGAGGGCCTGGGTTTGATCCCTGGCTAGGGAACTAGATCCCACATGCATGCCACAACTAAGAGTTTTGCATGCCACAACTAAGGAGCTGGTGAGCCGCAACTAAGGAGCCTGCCTGCCACAACTAAAGGGAGCCCATGTGCCACAACTAAGGAGCCGAGAGCTACAACTAAGGAGCCTACTTGCCACAACTAAGACCCTTCACAACCAAATAAATAAATATATTAAAAAAAAAATCTCAGCAAATGTAATGCTGATACGAGATTTATATCCAATCACCCTCCATACCCAATTTCTTCACTTGACCAGGGAGTGTCTTCAAAGCTCTTTCCCCCTCAGTACAGGATCCAGTCTAAGGTTGAGTCAGCTCATTGCATTTACTTGTTATGTCTCTTTAGTCTTCTTGAATCTAGAACATTTCCTCAGCTTCACTTTGATTTTTATGACACTGATATTTATTTATTGGCTGCGTTGGGTCTTCATTGCTGCACGCAAGCCTTCTCTAGTTGCAGTGAGCTGGGGCTACTCTTCGTTGCGGTGCTCAGGCTTCTCATTGAAGTAGCTTCTCTTGTTGTGGAGCACGGGCTCTAGGCCCACGGGCTCGGTAGTTGTGGCTCACGGGCTCTAGAGCGCAGGGTCAGTAGTTGTGGTGCATGGGTTTAGTTGCTCCACGGCATGTGGGATCTTCCCAGACCAGGGCTCCAACCCGTGACCCCTGCATTGGCAGGCGGAATCTTAACCACTGCGCCACCAGGGAAGTCCCGACATTGACGTTTTTGAAATACAGTCCTCCCTCCTTTTTTTTTTTTTTTTTTTTTTTTTTTGCGGTATGTGGGCCTCTCACTGCTGTGGCCTCTCCCGTTGCGGAGCACAGGCTCCGGACGTGCAGGCTCAGCGGCCATGGCTCATGGGCCCAGCCGCTCCGCGGCATGTGGGATCTTCCCGGACCGGGGCACGAACCAGTGTCCCCTGCATCGGCAGGTGGACTCTCAACCACTGCGCCACCAGGGAAGCCCCTCCCTCCTTTTTTAATAGAAGATTCCTCCTTTGGGGTTCGTCTGATGGCTCCTGCTGCTCAGAGCCAGGTTCTACAACTGAGGCTGGAATACACAGTCAATGCCACGTTCTTCTCCGGGCATCACGACTGCGGTGTGTGAGGTCCATCTGCCCTTCATTCCTGCTGTGAATCTTGATCAGCTGGTCAAGGTGGTGTCTGACTCCTCCACTGTGTAGTTGCTGGTTATTTCCTAACGAGCGTTCGGTGGAGACCCTGGAAGACCCTGTGAATCCTCTGCTCCTCACCCAGGTGTCCCCTGGATTCATCATCCATTCATGGATCTTGCCTGAGCCGGTCTTTACCGTGCGGGTTGCAAAGTTACATATAAATTATTGTACTGTATTGTATTGTATTATTATTTTTTTTTTGGACACGCCACACAGCTTGTGGGATCTTAGTTCCTCCACCAGGGATCAAACCTGGGCCCCCTGCAGTGGAAGCGTGGAGTCCTAACAACTGGACCGCCAGGGACCTCCCTAAATTAAGTTAATGGAGTAGGTAGTGTGCTCTATATTCAATTTCACCTCTTGGTTTTTTTCACTGAATATTTTCTCTCTTCCTTAAGCAGTCTTTGTAAAGTCTATGTTTTATAAAATTGTGGGTGGAAAATTTGTTTCCTAAAACTTCACGGGCCTGACTCCCTTGCTGGGAATGTCTTTGCTGTGTTGTGTTTTAAGCGGGTGCCTGGTGGCCTCCACCCCACAGTTAGCCACTGGCATTCACCCACAGTGGTAGAGAGCCCACCTGGGGCCCAGGTGCTAGCCCGATTAGGCTCTGTCCCTGGCTCGCTGTGTGTTTGGGCCAGTGAGGCTGGAGCACAGGAAGGAAGGCTTGTCCTTCCAACTTGGCCAGTGGGACCACGGCCGCAGGCGCTCATGTAGAGACAGGAGAACCCTGGCCACAGCATCTGCCGAGGGCCTGGCCCTGTGAGTGAGAAGCAAAGAGAGAGAGATGGGCGCGGGGAGGAGGGGACCCTGCACAGGACCTGAGAGCAGGGTGGAGGCACGGAGCTGTAGTGGGACGTGGTGGGATTGTGTCTGCAG
The DNA here is from genome assembly GCF_964165515.1 of Mesoplodon bidens. Classification (NCBI taxonomy): domain Eukaryota; kingdom Metazoa; phylum Chordata; class Mammalia; order Artiodactyla; family Ziphiidae; genus Mesoplodon; species Mesoplodon bidens. Next base: position 38,254,381 of record NC_138171.1, read on the forward strand.
AGGAGCTGCCTGTACCAGGCACCCTGGGAGTTGATGTCCAGACCTTGTACGGCTTTGTCCTGCAAGGCACATGGGGGTCATCCTGGTTTACAGACGCAAAAACTGAGGCTTGGGGTCTCAGCACTAGTTTTCCTTTCCTCGGATCCAGCCTCCGTGCAGGCCCTCAGAGCTGTCTGTAAAACCCACCTGCTCTCGCCTCTTCCCCTCAATTCTCATAAACTGCTCCCACCCTGCCTCCTGTCTCACCATGCCCCAAACACACAGCAAAGAGACTGCTCCTGCCTCAGGGCCTTTGCACATGCTATTCCCTTTACCTGGCCCAGGTGGGTCTCCTCCCCCAGCCCCACCCCACCCCCTCTGTCGCTTGTCCCTATGCCCACTGAGACACTTGCTGACCAAGCCCATTCTCTCTCCAGGACAAGCACTGACCCTGAGGGACACTGTGGAGCTGCCGGTCCACACCAGAGCCCCTCCAGCCTGCCCCAGCGGCGCCACCTCCAGGCAGGGGCCAGGACTGTTGCTTTGGAGAAGAGAACAGTGTAACAATAACGTACCCACCGCCGCGGACAATCCCCCACCCTGACCCCCCTGCCGGACCAGGAGGCTTCCTCAAGCACGACCTTCCACAGAAGGCGGTACAACCCCGGCCTGGCCCCCGGGACCTTCAGCCTGGACGCCCTGGACACCCTGGACACCCCGACAGTTTCTGGAGTTGGTTTGGGGAGGCCGAGGTGATCCGGCCAGGCCCCCTCCCCAGAAGGAGCTGCCCTGTGGACCATCTTGGCCCTTTGGGCACGTCCCTGCCCTCCCTTTCTTCCCCTTCTTCTCCTGGGTCCCTCTCAGACCCCAGAGCCATTGTCCCGGGAAGGGGCCAGAGGAGGGCTCCAGCTTCTCCTTCAGGCACCAAAGAGGGAAGTCCAGCCCTTAGGAGCCAGGTGGGGGACCCCCTTTTCTGCAGCTGCTTCCAGGCCAAGGCAGTCCCCAGGGCTTCTTGTCCCCACATACTGAGCCTCTTTCATGCAGTGGTACAAGTTCCCTTCAGCCCGTCTGCCCAGTGAGGCCCCAGGTTCAAAGTGCTGGGAGGTAAGGCCCTTCGTTCCCACCCTGACCCCAACGCACACACAGCTCCGAGCTGCTGGCCGGAGGGTTGTCACCAAGGCCGGGAGCCACAGTATTAGGAAAGTCTGGAAGCCCCTCTCCTTCCTGCACCCCCTACCCCCAGTGACCTGGCTTGGAGCTGGAAAAGGGTGGCCCCAGGGGTCCCAGGACTAGGGCTCTGGGTATGTTTTGACTGGTCAGTAATATGCTGTCCCCTGGGTTGACTTGTTCCGAAACCGGGCCTGCCATCTGCAGATTCACCCTTGCAGACCCCGACATATACACCCACTGACCCTTGGCACACACACTCAGGGGGTCATGCGTGCACACGTGCCGTGTAGGTGGGACTTTTGCAGTCAGCCACACTGAGACCACATGGACGCTCGCCCTCGGGTTCCAGGACCAAGCCCCAGGCCTGGCAGGGCCGTGACCACACGCGTTGCAAGTGCTCCTGCGACCTCACCGTGCACATACACAGCCAGGTACACACGGGTGAGCCTTCGGGGGGGCGTGGCCACACATGCACAGGAACACACATCCCAACAGCCCCCTTTCAGTGGTATAAGGCATCTGCCTTGGGCTTTTTAAGCCCTGTCTTCTGTAGCCAAGAAAAGAGCCCAAGGATGATTGGGACAAGAAAAATCTCCCTGCCTCCCCCGCTTCCCCTCAAGCCCTGCCAAGTTACTCCAGCCTCATGCGTGGTGGGAAAAGACAGCGTCTGCCCAAAGCCCCCACTTTTAGAGCTGGAGGGCCCACGGGTGACTGCCTTGTACCCTGCAGCGTCTCTGTGGAGGGCCTGCCCCTCCTCCCCCAGCTCAGGGAGAGTGCTCACAGGGGCCTCTCCCACTAGGGTCTGGGGTGGGGGGTGGTCTGATGGCCCATCACGGTGTTCCTGAATTGCACCAGGACAGGTATGCAGTTGGTGCCCTGGGAGCAGCCCAGGTAGCCTCTGAGTGCTCCGGGTACAGGTGGGTGGTGCTCACGTCCCTGCCCCAAAGCAGCCCATCCTGGGGGTGGCCAGTTAGTCCCATCGGCCCCCTCCCCTCTCCCCGTTGGCTTTCGGTAGCTCTTGCATGTGGTTTTATTAACAACGGTCTAGAAGCAACGCTGTAGTGGCTTAACCCAGAGTCAAATTCTACTCTTTCCAGCAAAATCAGGCAGCTGCCCTGCCCACTGGAGATTAGTCTACTAACAGCCAAAAGCCCACACCAGGAGGGGCAGAGCCCCCGGGGCGGGCTGGCAGGTGGCAAGCGCTTTCCCTGTGAGCGTCTGCGCCTGCCCAGTGTACGCTCAGCCACGCCCCCTCCCCAAGTCCTCCCGCACCCTTCCCTTCCCCAAAGTGGAATTGTTGAAGTGTGGCGAGTTCGTGCTCGAGACAATAAAGCTTGTGACTGAGGTCCAGGACCCCTGCAGTTTCTGCTTCTCTCTGTGGGTTCCCTGGGCTCCCCCATCCTCTCTCAGCTCACTGGCACCCTGGTGGCAGGAGTGTGTCTTGATCCTGTTCCTTGTGGACTGCCAGCTAATTCTTACTCAGGTGTGAATGGCTGATGAGAGCCTCAGAGGGCCTGGTGTGGCTGCCATGTCCAAGGAGAGGGAGCTCAGCAAGAACAGGCAGAGAACCAGAGATGGGGGACAGCAGTGGAGGCCAGGCAAGGTTGCCAGAGAGGTCTGGGGGGTTGGATTTGAATCTGTTGGAGGTATAAGTGGGCCCACAAGGAACAATTGAAAATACAAAATAGTATGTACAAAATAGTGATGGATCAGCTAACACAAATTTGATGCGTTTGGTGAGAACACTTTTAAAACTTCAGTGAGCTAATCCTGTCTCCTGCAGCAAGATGTCTGTGGATCAAATGGTCAACGTTTTGCAAGCTTTATGGTCATTTTGCAGGCTGTGCAGTTGAGGGTCCTCCCCCACCCCGCCCCCATGGAGACTGAACAAGGCTCTCGAGGTTAACAGCTGGATGTACCCAGAAGCTTTGTGCTCTTTCTCAGGCACTGTATCAGCAGAGTCCTGGAGGAAGCAGTGGGGCCGTGCGAGGGGGAATAAGAGTTTAAGGAGGGGCTGTGTGCACAGGTGTGGACAGAGCAAAGGAAACCTATGAGGGTCTCTACTACCCCCCCACCCCCCGCCGCTCTTGCCAGCCCCTCCCATTGGCTGAACACAAGCAGAAGCCAAGGCAAGGGAGCCTATTGGAGGCCGTAGAGGTCAGCTCCTGGGGCACAGCCAAGATGGAGAGGGGGGTGCACAGTGGGTCTGGAGGTGGGGACAGATGGAGAGCAGTCAACACAGTGTCCATCCGGGGCAGATCTGGGATAGATTGAAACAGCAGCCAATTCTTAGGTTTCTGCCGCCTCCAATATAAATGGTCTTTATCTTTCCAGAACTCATCAGCCCAGTATTCTGAAATTCAGAGAGCTTCTGCAAAGATCTTTTCCTCTGAGACTTACCAAACACCGCTGTGACTTATCGGGTTTTTTTTCCTTTTTACCCAAGGCACCGTGTTAGCCCAGTCACCCATCAGGCGATGACGCTAAGTGGGTCACCCTCCCCGAGGTAAAGCGTTTCCAGGACCAGTTTGACCTTCGGTGGGAACTCCACGCTGGGGGCTCGTGGTCGGAGAAGAGAGAGACCCCCCCACCCGCTCATGGCTCCCAGGCCAGCAGTCGACGTAACCCTGACGTAACCCTTTGTTAGCTGCCGTGAAGAAGAGGTTGCTGGCGGCGGGGGCAGGGAGGAAGGAAGTGTGGGCAGGCAGGGACTGTCAAGGGGAGGGCAAGGGGCCTGGTGTCTCTGGCCCTTACAGCCGCGGGGCTGAGGGTGCATGCGACCTGAGGCCAGATGGAGAAGGGGGGCTTGAATCTCATGGAAGGAGCTTCCTGAGTCCTTATCTGTCCAGGGCTTGGCATCCAGGAGGTGCGGGATGAAAGGAGGACACCTGAAGGAGGATGAGGGCGGCCGTCCGCCAGGGGTGAAGTGGTGACGACAGCCTGCCACAGAGTCCTGCTCACAGGGGCTCAAAGCCTGGGGGGCAGGAAGCCCAGGGGTGGGGACTCAGGGAGCTGTGTGCAAAGTCAAAGACCTGGAGGGCAGCCTTGAGCCCTTCAGAGCTGTACCCCTTGGGGGGGTGTCTCTGACAGCATCACCCTGGGAAGAGCTCAGGCACTGGACGTCCTTGGGGTCCAGCCCAGCCCGCCACCCTCTGGCTGTGGGCCAGGTCCATTTCTCCGCTTCCCTGAGCCTCAGTTTCTTCATCTGTAAAATGGAGAAAATAAAACGGATCTTGTGCACCGTGGGGTCTAAATGAGACCGTGAGAAGCCCTTAGGTTATGGGCTACACCTGGTGGTTTCCTTCACTCTCCCAGCCTAGCAGGGAAGTTGTCCTTTCTCCATCTGCAGGCCCCTGGGAGCCCTCACCCCCAGCTTGGTGGGCCCCTGCACAGTCCAGTTTAGAGGCAGCAAGCTTGCTCCCCCCAGGACCGGGTCTGGGGTATGGGTGGCAGGGGTGGGAGCCTGCCACTCTGGGCAGAGGGTGTCTTGACACCACCCCGGGTCGGTTTTTTTTTTTTGGGCTGCACCACGCGGCATGCAGCACCTTAGTTTCCCAAGTGGGAATCGAAGCCGGGCCCCCTGCAGTGGAAGCGCAGAGTCGTAACCACTGGACCGCCAGGGAAGTCCCCTTGACTTTCCTAACTTTTAAGTGTTGAGATAAGGTCAGCCATACAGAAGAGCTGCGGATAGAACTCCCACACACCCTTCACCAGCTTCCTCTAGAGTAAACCTCTTGTCCAACCACAGGACGATGATCCAAATTAGAACACTGACACTGGTAGGGTACTGTGGACTCAAGTACAGACCTTATTTGGATTTCACCAGTTTTCCCTCTAAATATCCCTCCTCTGGTCCGGGATCCCATCCGGATCCCACAGGGCATGGATTCGTCATCCAGTCTGTAGTTCAGTGGACTTTCCTGGTCTTTCACGACCTTGACACAGCATGGAACAGCTGTCTTGCACAATGCCCCCCAGCTTGGTTTGTCTGGTGTTTTCTCACGATTAGATGGAGCCCCGAGGGGATGTGCCCTCTGGGTGCACCATATCAGGGGCACCTGATTTCAATCAATCTGTGTTATTACTGATGACCTTGATCGCTTGGTTAAGGTGATGTGTGCTAGTGTTACCGACCAGGGTTCTTGGCCTTCCCCAATCAATAGAAATTGACTAGAGGCCAGACAAGAAATTTGGGCAAGGCTTTACTGGGGCCCCTGCTGCAGCAGTGGGCAGTGAGAACAAACAACAGGTTCCCTTGCTTGCTCACTCCCTGAGGGCGGCAAGCTTGTTTCTTATACGGGGTAAGAGTAGGGGTGTGTCCAGGGGTCGGGCCGGAGGGTTGGCTTAGGCGTTTTGCCCACCCCTTAGGTGATGTTGTGTGCAGGGGCCAGGTGCAGTACCCTGCTTTTGCTCCAGACAACCTGTTTTTGCCCCAGCCTTTTCAAAAGTGGCGGTTGGGTTTTTTTGGTCTCTTTGTATATTTTGGGTCCAGAATTTGCCCCAACTGCACATGCACGCAGTTATTTTTAGTCCCATACAGTTTCTTTGTATTTTGTTGCTCAAGGAGAGGTGTGTCCAGGTGCAAGCATTGCAGCACTGCAGCAAAGGGTCCCAGGTCCCAGCCTGTCTCACTAGGATTCTCCACTGTCAAATTACTCTTTTTTTCCGTTTCTAATCGTAACTATTTTGGAGGATATACTTTGAGATTATGCAAATGTCCCATTTCTCCTTAAACTTTCACCACTGATTTTTGCATCTGTCCACGGAGCTTGCCTGCTGTAATTATTACTATGATATTCTAATAGTGGTTTTCTAGTTCTCTCATTCTGTCTCCATTTATTAACTGGAATTGTTCTGTAAGAGAGAGTTTTTCTTCTCCCCCATTTATTTATCTATGTATTTATTTCGCTATGGATTCATAGATATTTATTCCATACTTTGGGTTATTATCCGATACAATTGTTATTTACTTTGTTGTTCAACTTGTCCTAGCCCTGACCGTTGGGTGTGCCTTCAGTTGGCTCCCCTGTCCCTTTTTGTTTTGTTTTGTTTTGGTTTTTTTTGGCCTGCACCTGGCAGCATGTGGGATCTTAGTTCCCCGACCGAACCCATGCCCCCTGCATTGGAAGGTGGAGGTTTAACCATTTAACCACCAGGGAAGTCCCATCCCCTGTCCCTTTGGTCTCTTTGATGTGCCCTCATCCTTTTGTTTTTTCAGCACTTCCATACTTTCTACAGCATGCTCCAAACTCATTTTGTATTTTTCCTGCCTCAGCCCTGGAGTCAGCCACTGAGATAAGAATCTAAAGCACAAGCAACCAAAGGGGAGAAAAATAGATCAATTGAATTTCATCAAAATTTAGACCTTTTTTTGCCTCAAAGGATATCCACCAAAGGTGAGAAAAAATGTTTGCAAATCATTTACCTGCTAAGGGTCTAGTATCCAGGATACATAAGGAACTCTTTCAACTCAACAATAAAAAGATAAATACCTCAATTTAAAGTAGGCCTAGGGGGACTTCCCTGGTGGCACAGCAGTTAAGAATCCACCTGCCAATGCAGGGGACACGGGTTCGAGCTCTGGTCTGGGAAGATCCCACATGCTGCGGAGTACCTAAGCCCGTGCGCCACAACTACTGAGCCTGAGATCTAGAGCCCGCGAGCCACAACTCCTGAGCCCATGCGCCTAGAGCCCAAGCTCCACAGCAAGAGAAGCCACCGCGATGAGGAGCCCGTGCACCACAACGAAGAGTAGCCCCCGCTCACTGCAACTAGAGAAAGCACACACGCAGCAATGAAGACCCAATACAGCCAAAAGTAAATTATATTAATAAATAAAACTTCAATAAACAAATAAATAAATAAAAAGACTTCAATCAGAGGGGAATTCCCTCGCAGTCCAGTGGTTAGGACTCTGTGCTCACTGCCGTGGCCTGGGTTCAATCCCTGTTCAGGGAACTAAGATCTTGTAATGGGGCGGCACTAACCCCTGCCCTCCCAAAAACACCACTTCAGTGAGATACCACTTCACACCCACTAGGAGGGCTACAATTAAAAGGCGGACGGGGGCTTCCCTGGTGGTGCAGTGGCTGAGAGTCCACCTGCCGATGCAAGGTACACAGGTTTGTGCCCCGGTCTGGGAAGATCCCACATGCCGCGGAGCGGCTGGGCCCGTGAGCAATGGCCGCTGAGCCTGCACGTCTGGAGCCTGTGCTCCGCAGCGGGAGAGGCCACAACAGTGAGAGGCCCGCGTACCGTAAAAAAAGAAAAAAAAAAAAAAAAAAAGGCAGACGGTAACAAGTGCTGACGAGCTTGTGGAGAAATTGGAATTCTCATACATTGCTGGTGGGACTGTAAAATGGTGCAGCCACGTGGGAAAATAGCTTGACAGTTGCTCAGAATGTTAACCATAGACTTACCATATGACCCAGCAATTTTACTCCTAGGTATATACCCAAGATAAATTTTATTTTTTATTTTATTTTTTAATTAATTAATTAATTTTTTTTTTTTGCGGTACGCGGGCCTCTCACTGTTGTGGCCTCTCCCGTTGCGGAGCACAGGTTCCGGACGCGCAGGCTCAGCGGCCATGGCTCACGGGCCCAGCCGCTCCGCGGCATGTGGGATCTTCCCGGACCGGGGCACGAACCCGTGTCCTCTGCATCGGCAGGCGGACTCTCAACCACTGCGCCACAAAGGAAGCCCCCCAAGATAAATTTTTAAATGTCCACACCAAAGCCTGTGCACAAATGTCCACAGCAGCATTCTTCACAATAGCCCCAAAGTGAAAACAGCACAAATGCCCATCAGCTTATGACTAGATAAACAAAATGTGGTAGATCCACATAATGGAATATTTTTCCACCATAAAAAAGAATGAAATACTGATACATGCTACCAGGTGGATAAACCTCCAAATCATAATGCTAAGTAAAAGAAGCCAGTCATAAAAGGTCACATACCCTATGATTCCATTCATATGAAATGTCCAGAATAAATTCATAGAGATGGAAAGCAGATTGCTGGTTGCCAAGGTCTGATGGGAAGAGGCAGTGGGGAGGAAACTGCTTAAGGGAGGTAGGGCTTGACTTTGGTGTGATGGAAATTTTTTGAAACTAGGTAGAAGTGCTGGTTGTTGGACTTCCCTGGTGGTCCAGGGCGTAACAATCCGCCTTCCAATGCAGGGGACACGGGTTTGATCCCTGGTCGGGGAATTAAGATCCCACATGCTGCAGGGCAACTAAGCCCACATGCCACAACTACTGAGCCCTTGCGCTGCAACTAGAGAGAAGTCCACGTGCTGCCATGAAGATCCCACGTGCCACAACTAAGACCCGACGCAGCCAAATAAATAAATAAATATTTTTTAAAAAGCAACATCTTAAAAAAAATCTATTAATTTTTTACAGTAAAGACAAGGTTAAATATAATTTAAAAAGAAAGAAGGGAAAGGTCTCATACCCTGGAGGGCAGGGCCTGGCACACATGCAGTGGGGTCTGGTGAGGGGGAAACTTGTCCATTTCTTTTATGGAAACTTGTCCATAACTACTAAGCCTGCACACTCTAGAGCCCGTGTGCCACAGCGAAAGATTCCCGCATGCCCCAACGAAGATCCCACGTGCCAGCAACGAAGATCCCACGTGCCACAACTAAGACCCAACATGGCCAAATAAATAAATAAATATCTTTTTTAACAAGTGCTGATTGTATAACGTCATGAAAATACTGAATGCCACTAAGTGATCATTTAATCATTTTAAATGATTAATTTTATGTGATATAATTTTCACCTCGGTAAATTACTTTTTAAAAAGAAAAGAGGGCCTCCCTGGTGGCGCAGTGGTTGAGAGTCCGCCTGCCGATGCAGGGGATACGGGTTCGTGCCCCGGTCTGGGAGGATCCCATATGCCGCGGAGCAGCTGGGCCCGTGAGCCATGGCCGCTGGGCCTGCGCGTCCGGAGCCTGTGCTCCGCAACGGGAGAAGCCACAACAGTGAGAGGCCCGCATACCGCAAAAAGAAAAAAAAAAAAAAAGAAAAGAAATTTTACATTATGATAATTGCCATGTTTCCACATGTGTACCAGTAAGATTGTGGGAGGAGTATGATTTGTTCATATTAACACCAAACTATTGGCAATCTTTGTCAAGCCGTGATGTGTGAACTTTTTTATTTGTTCAGCTAATTTCAGAGAAGAAAATTGCTAAGAACCTGAGCAGGCTTAAGAACTGGACAGTCTGATTTTGTATTCCAGCTCAGCCACTTACCAGGTTTATGACCTGCACCAGACCCCTAAACCTCCCCGAGCCTCTGTTTTTCCATCTCCAGTATGGCAGGGATAGTGGAATACATCTTATGGGATTGTTGTGACAATCAAATATGACATCCCCTCCCCCCAACACAGGGTCTGTCTCCTGGGGGGTGCTGGTCTCAGGAACCGGTATTTCTCTTGTCCCACTTCCCCTCTTTACTCCGACTTCCTGGGGAAACATCAGTCAGGCCAGCTAGGTCAATTGGGAGGTCTTGGCCATCTCCTCCTGAGGGAACTGGGGGTGAACCTGGAGGGTGGGTGAAATACACAGCCCTGGATCCACGGGGACCCATCTGGCAAGCCAAGCCTGTGATGCTTCCCACTTACCACCAGGTGTCACCCTCGGCCACTGCATATCAATCCACCGTGGATGGATGGGGAAGGGGAAGGGGAGACTGAGGCCCAGAAGGCACATGGCCACGTTCACAAGCCAGAACCAGATGGGGACCCAGATGTCCCAGTGCGTGACCCTAGAGCTCTCTGCCCCTGTGGCCTCCCAGTCTTGCTTCCGGCCTCTATGTGAGTATCTATCTGGGACCGAGGCCAGCTGGGGGTGGATACTCATTCCATCACCAGGACCCTGCAGAACAGGACCTGACCCATCTCCCTCCTCCCATCACGGTGGCCTCCCCACCCTGCAGGACCTCGGGTCTTGATGCACCCCTCCTAACTCTAGGCTCTACCCGCTCCATGGAGATGCCTCCTAGACCTAGAATCTCTGTCCTAAATGTTTTCTTCGTGTCCCCCTTGCCAACCCCAACTCTGGGTACTTTTTCTGGTCCCCCTCATACACCCCAAGAGTGGCTTAAAAATGTCTTAAGACAGAAGTTTGGGGCCCAGTGTAAATTTAGGAGACAATACGGGATAGAGCAAATAACCAGGAGACCGAGTTCTAGAGTCTTCTCTGGAAACTTGGGCAAAGTTTTCTGCTCTTTCACTCGGGTGTCCCAGCAGAGGGAAGGACCTGCTGCCTCCAGGGCTGCCCCAATGCCCATCTAGATGCCCCTTACAGCCTCCTTCTCCCAGTCACAGTGACCACCCTCCCCTCTGACCCACACAGACAACTTTGCCTCCAATTTCCCAGAAGCCTTGAGCCTGAAATTTACCAGGAACCTCTTCATTATGCCCCTCGCTAGGTGTGCGTCTCTGGACTTCATTACGTTTGTCACCTTCTATCCTTCATTTCTCAATCCTGCGTGGACCTCCCCCAGGTACCCCGTCCCCCTTCTCACAACTCAGCCCTCAGATCCTGGCTCAGACCCCATAGCCTCAGAGAAACCATTCCAAGTGACCAGACACACACGTTTTTCTCCCCCTGCACGCTCCCCACCCCCTCATGGCACAGACCACAGTCTGAACTTGTGTACCACCTGTCTCTCCCAGGGGCAAGCACCGTGTGGGGCTCACCCCATATCCCTCACAATTAGCCCAGTGTCTGACACAGAGTAGATGCTCAATAAACAGTTGTCAGATGGATCTATACCCACCCGACACACACACCTAAATCTTCAGCCTTGCTTTCCTCTTGGCCATCTTCTTTGAACTCCAAACATTCCCAGGTTTGCCCTCCGTTCTAAAAAATATAGCCCTTTATGGGTCTCTTAATTGTCCTCATTTACTTGTAATCTGAGTTTATTTTCTGTATCTGTAAACTTCTCCAAGTTTTTTTGCTATTGTTTCCTTTAAAATGGTTTTTCTCTTAGTCCTCTTTCAAGTTTACTTCTTGTTTAGAAGGTAAACAGCACCGTCTGCATTCTCAAAGTCACTTCTTCATCCAGGGTCCCGTCCTCTTGAAAATCTCTCTTTATCTCGTGGGTGGTTGTCTGCATCTTCTTAAACTCTTACATCTTTACCTTTCCTAGGTTTAATCTTTTAAACTCAGACTTTAGGCTTTGATCTTCAGTCTTCAATCACATTCATTTTGTCACTTTATTTTATCATCATTTTAAACCTCTTAACTTTCATCTCTCATTAAGGGTAATTTTAAGCCCGATTTCCTGGTTTTTCATTTTCATTTTGCATTGGCTGATTACAACTTACCCATTTACATTTTAAAGTTGTCATCTCATTGGTCCTAGTCTTTGATTTCTGTCATCTTAAATTTTTTTCATGATTTCAAATAATTCTCTACCATAAGTCTTGGCTGGCTTTTGATTTTCTCAGTTTAAAATCATTGTTTTTCTCAGGGATTACGTCTTCTTCATCTTCCAGGCATTCAATCTTCACTAAACCCAGTGCAACTGGTGTTCTAGGATTGCCATCAGCTCTTTTTGAAAGGTGAGCAGATGAGACCCAAGGAGGATAACAGTTGCTGGAGGTCACACTGCCGGTGAATGGCGGGAGGGATGGCAAGCCCAACGTGGCTGAGTCCAGGCTCTCACTCTCTGCTTCCCCTTCTCCTGGCCCCTGCCTCCGCTTCACCCCAGGAGCCCCCCTGGCCCTCTGCAGAGATCCCATGCCTCATTCCCCTGGCTGTCCCTGTAGGCCTCCTCAGATATCCCCATAGATCTCCCCACCCATTCACTGCTGCTTTTTCCAAAAACTTCATTCCAAGAAACTAGAGAGGCTCACTAGCCTCTCTGTGCAAAGGTCACCTTGATTTACTGGAGCACATGGTTGGTTGCCTAGAATCTCATGCCACCCAGGCTTTCACTAAGGACCTGCATGTTTTAGAGTCCGTGGTCTCTGACACCCACAGCTATTGGAGTCAGGGCAGATTCTGCCAGGAGGATGCCACGAACCTAGAGGCTGTGCTGGGCAGGAGGTCCTGCCCATGTGCACTGGTCTCCAATGGGAACTGATGCTGGGGTCCTGGTAGCTGGTGATGGAGGACAGGAGAGGGTCTACACCAGGAACCTGGCCCAGCTTTACACCAGGCTTCCCTGACATATTCATTTCCTGGATGGTACAGTCCTGTTCTCTGAAAGCCTGTGTGAAAGCCAGGCCGCCATGTTGCACAACTCCAGGGGATGCTATTCACGTAGCGCCACGCAGGGATGCTGTGTGAGGATCCTCCTGACGGGCCGAGGGTCAAGGAGCAGCTGGCTCTTACAGAGTTTATCCCAAACAGAGATCATCTTTAGGGTCACACAGGGGCTCCTGACTCAGGCCAGCCAGTTAGGTTACCTCCTCACCCCCAGCCCTTTCCTGCCAGGACCATGACAGGTCACCAGGATCCCCTAGATTGTCCATCCCTTAGGCTTGTCTCACCTCCTTCCCACACTTCACCCCCAGCTATAAAGAACAGAAGCGTAGCAGACAGTTAAAAAAAAAAAAAAAAAAGGACTTCCTTGGTGGTTCAGTGGTTGGGACTCGATGCTTCCAAGAGGGGCAGTGCATGGGTTCGACTCCTGGTACCCTGGTGGGGAATTAGGATCCTGCATGCCACATGGCGTGGCCAAAAAAAAAGGAATAAATCTGTTAAAACAAAAGGTGCCAGGCAAAACAGTGCATACTGTAGAATCCCATTTGTATATGAAATAAAACAGGCAACAGTAATCTATGCTGTTGGAAGTCAGGGTATGACAAGCAGGAAGTATGGGGGTACTCCTGGGGGCCTGGAAGATTCTATTTCCTCACCTACATGCTGGTTACATGCAAGTGTTCAGTTTATGAAATCCAACATGCTGTACACTTGTGGCATGTGTCCTTTTCTGTATGCAATACCTCAATTAAAAGTTTTTTAAAAAGCAAAAAAAGACGCATTCTCCTGCAGGCAGAGGATATAGCTTTCCCTGGGCCTGGACCAAGTCTGACCTGCCCTCTATTATTGCATTAAGAGGGCTCAGACCCACCATCCCAGGTCACCACTCTGGGAGATGCTCCAGGCTTTTAGAGACTTTTAGGTAATGATCCATTTCTGCAAGTCACCCCAGTGAGTTTGGGGCCTGATTTAGAGCCAGGAACCACAGGACTCACACCCACACATCTATGACACCTTACTGTGTGTTATTCTTTGCTCTCCTTTCATTTTTTTAAACAGCTTTCTTGAGATATGATTCACATACCATACAACTCACCCTTTTTTATTTTAATATTTTATTTATTTATTTGGCTGCGCCGGGTCTTAGTTGCGGCACTCTAGATCTTCATTGCGGCATGTGGGAATTTTTAGTAGTGGCATGCGGACTCTTAGTTGTGACATGCGGACTCTAGTTGTGACATGCAGGATCTAGTTGCCTGACCAGGGATCAAACCTGGGCCCCCAGCATTGGGAACGCAGAGTCTTAACTGCTGGACAACCAAGGAAGTCCCCAACTCACCCATTTTAAGTGCTATTTTTTTTGGTATAGTCACGGGATTGCGTAACCTTCATCACAATCAATTTTAGAACGTTTTCATCACCCCAAAAAGAAACCCCATGCCCCTTAGCTGTTACCCCCTCAATTTCTCCACCACTCCCAGGAACAACTGTGTTTACCTGGTAATGGCCTGCTTTTACCTTTTAGATAAAAACGGATCATGTTTCCCTCTATATATCAGATGCCAAAAATTTCATAGGGCAATCGTGTCCCACCTCTGACAACTACACAAGCCCTCACCTCTGGCTTTATCTTTTTTTCCTGCCATTATTTTCCCTAATTTCCTAACCTGTTTTTGTTTATCTTTGCAAATATAACTTGAAAAACCCACATTAGGATTTGATTGGGGTGGCATTGAATTTATAGATTAATTGAAGGGAGAATTAGCTTCCCATCCATGAATTATCCTCCCATCTGTAAGCATGGTATATCTTTCCATTTATCTAGGGTTTTTTTTGTGTGTGTGTGGTATGCGGGCCTCTCACTGTTGTGGCCTCTCCCATTGCGGAGCACAGGCTCCGGACGTGCAGGCTCAGCGGCCATGGCTCATGGGCCCAACCGCTCCGCGGCATGTGGGATCTTCCCGGATCGAGGCACGAACCTGTGTCCCCTGCATCGGCAGGCGGACTCTCAACCACTGCGCCACCAGGGAAGCCCTATCTAGGTGTTTTTTGTTTGTTTGTTTGTTTTTGGGCTGTGCCATTCGGGGATCTTAGTTCCCTGGCCAGGGACTGAACGTGTGCCCCCTGCAGTGGAAACGAGGGATCCTAATCACTGGACCACCAGGGAATTCCCCATATCTAAGTGTTTTTTAAATTTACATCCCAAAGTTAATTTTACAATGTTATCTATTAGGTCTTGAGTAACTTTTATTAAATGTATTCCAAATACCTTATACTTTGTTTTGGACTATTCAATAAATGATGCTAGGACCATTAGCTGTCCATATGGAGAAAGAATAAAATTAGATTCCCACCTCCTACATAAGCAAATATCAACTGCAGATGAATTAAAGAACTACGTGTGAAAAGTAAAGTTGTTCAACTTTTAAAAGAAAATGTAGGATAGGGAAGTGTGTTCAACTGGAAACACCCAAAGCAATAATGGCTTAAGTAAGTTCTCTCTTATTTAAGATCATTTCTATCTCAGGTATAATCACTCTAGAAGTAGGCAACAAAACAAAACTAAACTAAACCAGAAAAACTGTTATGACTGATTCACAGTGATACCAAGAATTAGGCTTCTAACTTTGGCCCTGCCATATTCAGCATGTTGCTTCCATTCTGAGGTCGGCTCAAAGTCCAAACTGACTGCTGGAGCTCCAACCATCACATCTACATTCTAGATGGCAGAATGAAGAAGGTAAGGAAGGGGAATGTCCCAGAAGTCCCACAAAACACTTTCACTCATATATCATCCGCCAGATGTCAGTCTAATGGCCACACCCAGCTGGAAAGAGGACTGGGAAATGTAGTCTTTTAGCTGAGTGGCAATATGTCCAGCTAAAAACTGGTATTCTGTTACTAAGGCAGAAAGGTAGAATGGATGTTGGAGGCCCCCAACAGAATCAGCCATAGTAATTTTTTTGAAACAAGGTGCAAAAAGCACAAATGTTAAAGGAAAATATTGGCAACTGTGACTAAATTAAAATGTAAAACTTCTAGTAAGTAAAATATTTAACTTATTTTAATAAATAAATATTGACAACAAATGAGTGTTAACTCTTAGTTTGGGGAAGGATTTGCAGTGCATATAGCTAAGTGTTTTAAAATTTTACACAAAGAATTGGGATCTACTGTATCTAAAGAATTCCTACAAATCAGTAAGAAAAAGGTTAAAACCCAGTACATGAAACTTACCCTCATGCACCTAAAAAAGACCATAAAGGATGTGTTTTGTCTGGGCGGGGGGTGGGTTCCAGACAAACCAGCAATGTTAACACTGAACCCCAGGGTACATGGTGGGAGGCTGAAGCGGTGGCCTTAAGGACCAAGCTGCTGCAATGGGGCCATGTCAGTTAATAAGGCACGAGATGACCCAACTCACATGAGTGTTATACATGTGCTGTTGAAAGTGGCTTTAAATTTTCTCTGAAAGGAGGTACAGTCGAGATAACTGAATAATTGAAAGAGTAAAGATGCAAACTTTTTCCACAGATGCTTACTTCTGGGGTGTCTTAGCCTTTATAGCTTCAGACACCCCCTCTTCCCCAGGGCTTCTGCAGCCCCATACTCCTGGGCTGCTTCTTAAATAGGAGTCAATCCCAGAGAAATAGGAAATTCTGGCTGGTTTTGCTCGAATTCCCCAGGGATTTAAGTGCAAGTGATTGGGAGGTGACCCAGGATGACTGTGGAGGGGGTGGGACAGGGAGAAAAGCCAGTAAAGAGTGCGTCAGTTAGCAGGTGACTTTGGGGTAACGGGGGCCCGGGACCCCCTGAGATCTGTGGCTGGCTTCGTGCCTCAGGATCGTCCCACGGAGCGGGGGCAGCTGGGGTGCTCAGTTTCCAGCTTCTGCCTCTCAATGGTTGAGGGTGCCACCCTTACCTAGAGCCAGACATCACCCTTAGGCAGAGTCATGGGATGCTGTTTGCAGGTAATGCCAGGTGGGTCAAGGGTATATGGGGAGGACACCATATGGGGAGGACACCAACAGCAAAAGTGTCACAAACAGCATCGTGTCCCCCCGACATTATGACTGTGGTCCACCACCACCCCTGCCTGCGGGGCCCCTCCCAGTAAATCTGCCGCTTCTCTTTCCCATCTTCTCTCCCACAGTTGGGTCAAGCTGGACAACTCGTTATTCCTGACGCTTCCTGTGTTGTCTCTGCATCCTGTCTTGTCCACAGGCTCTTTCCTCGTCCTAATCTGTCCTTGCTCCTCTCCCATCACTGAGGTCCAGCTTAGAAGCTAGTGTGTGTCTCTCCACTCACCTTCTTTTGTTCTTTCTCTCTCTCTTTCTCTCATCCCCACAGCCTGTTGCCTTCTTCAGAGGATCCATCTAATTGCCTGGTATTTATTCTTGGACGCCCTCTCTCCCCAGCTAGGCTTGGGCTCCTAGAGAACAGGGAATGGTCAGATCTGCTTCCTCTGTGGGTCCCAGGGTCTATCACGGGGACCTGCACATAGCAGATGCTCCACAAAATGCTCAAGAATTCTCATTTTGCAGATGGAGACACGGACCCAAGAAGCAAAGTGACTTACATCCCAAATGCCTTATTGAGCACCAACAGTAAACTCAGCCCCGTACACAGAGATCCTGGGGTAGGACTTGTTGGTCAAAAAAGAGGAGACGACTTGGTCCTTGCCTTCTGGGAGTGTCCAGTCCAGCCGTGGAAATAGTGACCTATGTCAGCGCCCGGGGACTGGCGCTCATTTACGAGTCCAGCGCACATGGAGTGTCCTGCCATGTGTTGGGAATGCAGGTAGTTGGGGATGGCCAGCCCTGTTTGCTCAGGACTATGCAAAGCCACGTGTGGGGCTCAGAGGCAGGAAGCCCAGGAACCAAGGGGATTCCTCCTTGACCTCAGTGAAGCCATGGTCCATCAAGGAGACCAAAGCATCCTGGGAGAAGAGGACCACCTGGAGGGTCAGGTGTTGGTGGGCAACATGGACAGTAAGGGGTGAAGTAGCTCAGAGAATTGAGAGATCCAGGAAGACTTCTTGGAGGAGGTGAGTTGGGGCTGAGACATGGAGAACAAAAAGGAAGGGTTTCCTGGCTGCCCCAGCCCTCAGGGACCACGGCTTTGTCTTGCCTCAATTTTCCTTTCGTTGTTTTCCGGTGAGGGCCTGGTCTCCCCAAATTCCCTGGGGGCCCATAGAGCTCGGGAGACCCTATGGGGTGAGATGAAAGGACATTGAAGCCCTGAGTGATGTTGGGCAAATCCCTCCCGTGCTCTGTGTCTCAGTTTCCTTATCTGTTCAATGGGTCCATCCCCCTTATCGCCCTTACAAGTTTGCAGGGAGGAAAAGAGACGATTTGCAGTTTCTGAGCCAGGAGAGGGCAAAGCTCCTTAGAGATCACGTCACCAGCTGCCTCATTTTACAAAGGGGAAACTGAGTCCCAGAGAGGCAGAGGGCCCTCAGTCAGGTTCAGTGAGACCCCATCTGGGACTGAGCTTCCAGGACGATGGCAATGTGCTTCTCACCGGCAAAGTGGGGTTCCTCCCAGAGCAAGGGGGTCCCCACTTGGGGTGTGTGTGTTGTCTTCTTCTTTGGCACCTTAGAAATGTTAATTGAGGGACATTATGCAAAGAAGCCCAGATTGGAGATGCTCATTTGAATCCTAACAAGGTTCTATATTAAAAATAGCAGGAGGAGGAGGTAGCTTTGGGCTTGGAGGGAGGCAGCCAACCCTGTGACCCGGGAGGGTCCAGACTCTTGGGCCCCTGGTGGAGCGTCCAGGTCTCAGAGCCTGAGTGTGGTCCACAGCTCTGACAGCCCGGGGTCCCCACTGTAGTCAGGCTCCCACGAGTCCTTTTAGCACACTGGACACTCAAGCAATGATTCTAAAAATCAGATCTGACCCTGTCACTCTTCTGTATATAACCTGCTGATGCTGTCCGTTGCCCTGAGGATAAAACCTCAGCCCTGTGCTCAAGGCCTGTCCTGTCTGGTCCCTCAGCCTCATCTCCCACCATGTCCTCAGGGCTCCCCGGCGTTCCAGCCAAGGGAGCATCCTTTCTGATCACACAGCCTCACCCTCATGCGAAGCCATTGCACAGGCCACTCCTGCATCCTGCGACAGCAGTGTCTCCTCTTTCCCACTAGGACAGCTACGTCATCCTTTAAGCATCAGCAGCTCAAAGGCACCTTTCCGGAGCCTCCAGGCCAGGCTGGTTATCTCTGTCTCTGCTCTTCCACAAACTTCTCTTGTAGCACCTGCTCTTAGAATTGATGTCTCTGTGGGTCTAGCCATCCGGGGCTACATGCACCCCAAGGTCGGGGGCCACATTGGGGACCTCCCCTGGGCCTGCCCCCCGCCCCAGAGCTAGCCCTTCTGCACAGAGAACGTTGAGGGGGGAGTGTCGGAAATAATCACAGGGCTGCCTCCCTGGGCCCCGCCATGTACCCATCCCTCCAGAGATGGCCGAACTGGCGTGGGTGACTTTGGGTCCCCCACCCCGACCTGTCCTCAAGGACATCAGGGGGAAGGGAGGGGAGTGAGGAGGGAGGCTGGTTATTAATTAAAAAGCAAGTCATGTGCAGGTCCTGCCCCATTCCAATAAAAACCGTCAAGGGTATTAATTACCAGATCTGGTGATAGACGCGGGGTAGGTTTACTCAGGCCGGGTAAGGATGCTGGTGGTCAGAATGCCAATGAGCGTGCAGCCTCTGTGGCTCGGGCCTGGGCCAAGGAGGGGCTGGGAGCTGAGGGGCACCTTGGGTGGACGTCGGTAATGAAATAACACCACCGCCAGTTACCTCCTGCCGAGCAGTTCCCGAGTTCCAGGCAGGGCCCACGTGACCGCTTTTCTGTGCCTTTTATCATCTCACTCCCTACAGCCTCATGAGAGTGGTCCTATTTTTATCTCCATTTTTCAGATGGGGACATTTGGGCACAGAGAGGTTTTGTAACTTGACAAGGTCACACAGCTAGCAAGTGACTGCACGAGGACACCAGTCTGGGTTCTTAACCACAGGGACATGAGGACCTAGACGTGCTGGCTAGCATCATCAAGCAGGCGGTCATCGCACAGGTGGGGAAACTGAGGCAGGAGAGGGCGTCACTTGCCCAAATCATGCACGTTGGTGGAATGGAAACCATGTCCCTGGGTGCTCAGTCCAGGAGTCTCTCTCCTCCTCAGCAGCTAAGTATGTGTGTTGGGGGTTCCCACCAAGAAGGAATAGGGTGGAGGGGCCTCAGGTGGGCCAGGGTTTGGGGCCAAGGCCACCTGCCCTGTCCCACCACCCTCCCCACCTCCCCATCTCCTCCCTCTGCCACCTCCCAGAAGCCTCAGGTTCCCAGCCCGTCTGAACCAACCTAGTACTCCTCTGTGTCAGCCCCAGAAGGCAGTCACAGCCCAGCACTAGTCCCAGTGGAATTAAAATAGGCCTGACCTAAATACAAGCACAATGCCAGCACTGAAAATACGGCTGTGTCAGCAGAAACTCCAACTGGTAGGAAACCAATGCACTTTGGGATGAACACCCCCCACCCCAGAAAGGGGGCCAGCCTGCGTGACTGTGAACACCGACAGTTCCTTATAACATAACTGAGTGTGACATAGAGGTGGGCAAGAGAGAAAGACACCTCCCTCCTGCTGGCCTGGCTGATGGCAAGTTCACAAAGCTGATCAGGCAGCCACAGCATCATGGCTCTCATCCCAGGGACAAAGAGACCCAGAGAGGGGAGGTACCCTAGCTAAGGTTGCACAGCTCATGGGCAGCAGAGGTCGGGAGACAGGTCTCTGGTTTCTGGGAAGGAGGACAAGTTGGGGGTGAAGGGACCAGTAAATGGGCTCCTGAAACAAAAGTTTGGGCCCATGAGGAGGACCAGGCTGGGGTTGATGCCTTTGACTGGCCTTAGGGTGAGGCCCCAGGAAAGCCCCTAGGGTTGCGCAGACTCCCTTTAGTCACCAAAAAGAACCAGCCCTGCAGGTGTGCACTGATGATGTATAAACAGGCAGATGAGCAAACTGTGCTCCGCTTGGCAGGGCCCACCTCCTGGGCCACACAGGACCCTGCGCTCAGAAGGGCTCCACGCTCAGTTAAATGCTCTGCTGTTGCCATCTTAAAATTCTTAATAATTCTGTCGTTGAATGTGTGTTTTGTAAGTGAATTCCAACAGGACAATGAACATGCGTGGGAACAGAGGAGGTACCTGGTACGTATCCGTGTTCTGTGCCACCATAGTCTACAGTGGAGGCGATGCCCATTGGGCATGAAATTCCAGTGGACCCATCAAGAGCAGGAAACTCAAAGCAAGTACAAGGTGAGCGTGTCACACCAGGGGGCTGCTGACAACCTCGAGAAGCGCTGCTTTCTGTTCAAACCACAACTTGCTTCGAATGCAGAAAAGAAGGCAATGACTTCTAAGAATCACAAAGGACCAAGGAAGCCTATCATACACTTCCTTATCCGTTACTTCCCCGCGTTAGCCAACCACTCATGCCGAAAATGACGACATAGAAGGAAAATAATAAGTAGGGCAACTCAGAGTTTCTTTTCCTTTTGGTCCTTTTCTTACACACCATAAGCCAGAGGTAGAGGGAGTTGGTTGAATGCATGTGTATGGTAAAGTGAAATTAAAACAGTTGAGTTAGTTTTGTGCCATGTTTCCACCTACTGGAGTAAGGATGACATACACAGGCATGTACAAGGCATGATATAAACTGTGTAAACTCGGGGGTTCCACATATGAGTTAAACGCTCTTATAGCTGCATTTAAAACTGGCCCTGGGCTTCCCTGGTGGCACAGTGGTTGAGAGTCCGCCTGCCGATGCAGGGATCACAGGTTCAAGCCCTGGTCCAGGAAGATCCCACATGCCGCGGAGCAACTAAGCCCATGAGCCACAACTACTGAGCCCACGTGCCACAGCTATTGAAGCCCGCCTGCCTAGAGCCCGTGCTTTGCAACAAGAGAAGCCACCGCGATGAGAAGCCCGTGCACCACAACAAAGAGTAACCCCCACTCGCTGCAACTAGAGAAAGCCCACACGCAGCAAGAAGACCCAACACAGCAAAAATAAATAAATAAATAAATTTTAAAGATAAATAAATTAATTAATTTAAAAAATAAATTCTAAAAAAAATAGCAAAATTTTCAAAACACCATGATAAATCTAAAGAGAGACTGCAGAAGAAAGGGAAAGTTTTATATTTTAGTACCTTTAAGGACACATTTTTCTTGCTTTTTGAACAATGAGCACCTGTCCCCCCTCACCTACCCTCAACCCCCCGTTTTCATTCTGCAGTTCTGTAGCAGGCCCCGGCCCTGGGTCAGGCAGGAAGAGAAGCTTGTGTTACGTGGTTTTATTTTTCTTCTTTATCCAAGACTCTGCAAACCTGATTGAGCAGGGGCAGAGTGCTGTGTGGCCACGGGGGTCCAGACGAGCAGCTGACCAGCCTGAGATCAGGGACTCCTTCCTGGAGGCAGCGATGTGAGAGCCGGGCCTGGAGAGGTGAAAAGAATGCTGACAGGCGAAGGGGCTTTGAGAATGCCGGGCGGCTACCCACCTTGGAGCCTCAGGGCTGAGTGCCCGGCTGGCCCTGGCACGTGCGTCCACCTGGGCGGCAGCTCCAGGTGGCCTTGCACTGGCCCCAGAGGACCTGTCACAAGGCAAGGTGAAAGAAGGTGCCCCAGGGACAGGGGGCCCAGCACTGCAGATCCAGGGCCTATAGAGGCCTACCCACCCCTCATTCAATGAACGAACATCTCTTGCACTTCTTCAGGCGGTCTTCTGGGCACAAGACATAGAGCAGAAAATGACACAGACCAGAGTCCTGGATGTGTGGGGACAGCTGGCTGGAATTGACCAAGAGCTTGGGGGGAGATAGTCTCGGCCGTCAGCGGTGACAGGAAGCGCCGGGTCCAGCAGGGCCTCGGGTAGGACAGGACTGGACCAACAGTATCTCAGAAGAGGACGTTGCTCTCCGGGAGCTTGGGCAGGTGACCCAGATTCCACAGGTGTCAAGGGATACCTCTCAGGAGGGCTCAGCAGGCAGGGGGCTGGTGGCCTCTGAACACATTAGAAAGTGTCTCTGCTTTGGGCAGATGCCATGCCCAAAGTGTGATGGGCTGACCTTGGAAGCAACCTCACACCACTGAGCCCGGGTGAGCTGAGTGTGACCTGGACTTCAGCCCCGGTCACCTGCCCACAGCCTGTCCAACCACCCAGATCTGGCTCAGCAGGTCTAGACATCCAGTGTGTCTGTCCTTGCAGGTGCCTGGCCTGCTTCCCCCATAGGGTCCCTTAGAGCCGAGGGTAGTTGGGGGACACTCATAGCTGGTGCCGTGGAGCCTTACACATGCCAGGCACAGTGCTAACCATTCAGACGCACGGACTCATTTAGCTCCCACGGCACCTCCTCGAGGTAGGCAAGTTCCTCATTCCCATTTGATCAGTGAGGTCACTGATGCACAGAGAGGTGAGGTTATTTGCCCAGAGACACACAGCTAGCGAGGGGCAGTGCTGGGATTTACACTCTTTTTTTTTTTTTTTTTTTGCGGTACGCGGGCCTCTCACTGCTGTGGCCTCTCCCGTTGCGGAGCACAGGTTCCGCAAGCGCAGGCTCAGTGGCCATGGCTCACGGGCCCAGCCACTCTGCAGCATGTGGGATCTTCCCGGATCGGGGCACGAACCCGTGTCCCCTGCATCGGCAGGTGGACTCTCAACCACTGCACCACCAGGGAAGCCCTGGGATTTACACTCTTAACCATTAGTCTGAACAACCTCTTTCTCTTTATCTCTTGGTTCCCTTAGGTTCTGGCTTAAGTGACTCCCTTTTTTTTTTTTAATTTTTACTGGAGTGTAGTTGATTTACAACGCTGTGTTAGTTTCAGGTGTACAGCAAAGTGATTCAGTTATACATATACATAAATCCACTCTTTTTTAGATTCTTTTCCCATATAGGTCATTACAGAGTGTTGAGTAGAGTTCCCTGTTCTATACATTAGATCCTTTTAGTTATCTGTTTTATATATAGTAGTGTGTATATGTCAGTCCCAATCTTCCAATTTATCCTTCTCCCCTAGATGGCCCCTTTTCGACCATTTAGGATGAAGCCCAGGGAAATTCATTAGAACGTTGGATAACGCCTCCCATTTTGAAAAAAACGGAGGCTCAGAGAGGGAAAGGGACTTGCCTGCAGTAGCACAGCAACTCCTGACTCCTTGCTCCAGAGTAAAGCAAACAGTCCCATTCTGTCACCCAAAGGATACTTCCTTTTTGAGATCTCAAAATGTCCCTCAGCCTCCGGGGACCTGGGAGGTGAGACCTCGGGGATTGGAAAGTTTGTGCTGAGGGGGCAGGTGGGGACTGAAATCCTATCCACACTCAGCTCGCTGGTGCAGGATGGGGCCCTGGGCTGGGGCTGCAGAGAAGGAAATTCCAAGGGTGAGACCCTGGTTCCCTGGGTCCAGGTACTCCCCCTTGTCTCCTGTACAGCAAGAACACATGTTTGCTCACAGCTCTGCCTTCGACGAGTTCTTTGAATGCATTCTTCGGAGTTTGCTACCTGGATGGCTTTCCCCTGTCCTCCCTCATCTCAGCAGCCCAGCCCTGAAGGTACAGCTCCTGTACGATGCGACGTCTCCACTTGAACTTCAAATGGACAATTCTCAGTTTGCTCCCTTGCTGTTGAAAACAAGTCCATTTTCTGTGACCTTGGCCCCGAGCACTGACCTCCTTTTTTTAATTAACATTGACGTGGGTTCAACCGAATTAACATTCCCATCTTCGAGGCCCTCTCTGGCAAGGGTCCAGCCCAGAGTTATGGGCCGAGGACCTCCTGTGTGATGTGCTCCTCCCGAGGGGATGGTGGAGAAGGGCAGAGGCAGCTCGGAGGGAGTGGAGGCTGCGGGGGCATCTTCCAGGCAATGGAGACAGGAGCATGCTGCCTCTTTTATTTATTTTTCAGGCCACAAAAGCACCAGTTAAGTGTGTGTCCAGCCTGACCCTGGCAAGGAGCCCAGGCAGTTCCTCTGGGTCTGACCAGCTTCCAGTCCCCGGAATATCCCGAGACTGTGCCAACTGCCTGGGACCCAACAAGTGCCAGGGACCAGAGTCACCTGGGTCACCTGGATTTGGGGGTGGGGCGGGACAGGAAAAGCGGACAGAGAGGGGCATCTGGCCTCAGACCCGCCCCCTCTGGGCTCGGCCCAGCTTGCCAATTGTGTTGGTCTCAGGCCCTGTTGGTCAGGGGCCCGGGGTGAGGGGACAGAAACAGGCCATCTGTGAGCTTTCCCAGGACTCTCAGGGGTCTGGGCCCATGGCCTCCGTGTGCACTGGCATTCTCTGCTCATTCATTTATTTTCAGAGGAGGAAAGTGGATTTGAAACGCTCCTTCTGAATGTTTATCCCCGGGGGGAATGCGGGGCTCATGAATAATGCAGCCCATGGAGGCCCCGGGGCCGGCCGGGCTCTGTCCTGTCCGGAAAGGCTCCAAGTCGCCACAGACGGGCCCAGAGCACATGCCGGCTGTGCCCCTTGCTCCTCGGGGTTTGGGAAGTGTCTCTGAGCCTCTGAGCCTCCAGATGTAAAACAGGAGTGTGGAGCTTCGCCCTGCCACCCGTAAGGCAGCCCATGGAGGGCCAGTCCGTCCTCGCTGTCACCTTGGCCCTCTCCTGGGGCACCAGTGCAATCACCTACAGCCTCGCTCTGATGCTCAGAGCCCACCCATCTTTTCTAACCACGCACTTAATAGCATCAGAGCCGGACAGTTATTCCAGGCTGCTGGAGGACGCAGGCTGAGGGGGCGCCCGGTCCCACCGAGATCCAGGGGGCTCAGCTCGGCCAAGTGGGCTGTTGGGTGGTGGCAGTGGGCACATCTCGTCCCTGTCCTTGGATGATCTGGGTGGCCTCCCTTAAAGGGGCTGTTTTTACATCCGATGCAGGATGCAGTTCTTGTTCTTGTTCACACCCTGGGCCTCCAGCCTCACTTCTCCTGGGCAGGGAGCGGCGCCTCTGGATGTCAGAAACGTCCCCCATCCCCCAGGGACTGTGCTCAGGGCAGTGGCCCTGTCCTGACCCTTAGCCCTCTGCCAAGACCCCTCAGACCACCCCCGAGCTCCTGTGGGACTGAATCGCCAGTCAAACCCAACTTGGGTGTGGAAGGACCATCCTTTCTGTGCCCCCTCACCTCCCAGGTGGCAGTCACACCACAGCTCTGGAGAGCCCTCTGTTGGTGGGGTGACAGCCTACAGGCTTCTAAGTGCTTCCTGCTGAGCCGAAAGCAGGAATGATTTAAGGTAGACACGGGGAGGATCGTTGGGGGTTAAAATGGATCAGCAAATGGCCAAGCAGAAGTTCTTCTGGTGAGGATGGAGTGGGGACCACATACCCCCTGTGCCCCTCCTATCCCTCACCCCATCCTCAAGGTCTGGGAGGTAGTGGCCTCATGCTATTCTCTCTCATATTATTTACCAACAGTGCTGCAATCGAGCCAGGCAGCTCGGCAATTATAATCACGTTATCATTATTGCTGATAATTCTGATCATAAGCATAAATTATAAACAGGAGCAGGGCTCAGCGGGTAGGCGCAGGGAGGGCATGTAACGGCAGGGAGACTGGCCTCCCTCCCCACTCACCCACTCCTGCCCCCCTGCTGTTTTCTGGCCAAGGCCAAGTGTCCCCTCCGGAGCCTGGCCCTGGGATACTGGTAGCTACAGGTGGCCCTTTCCCGCTGGGGTCCCTGGCTGTCCTGGCCACCTCACACCGAGCCCTACTGTGCCTCACAGAAACTATTACTGTGCAATTATTACAGAGACGGTCATTCCAAAGTGATCTTTCAGTTACGCCGCAGCTGCAACCATGGAGACGGCCCCAGCGCAATTACATGCCTCTCTCTGTTCTTGAAAGATTCCAGGAGAGGAGAGTCGGAGGATACAGAGAGCAGGGACGGCGGGGACAAGAGGCTCAAGGAGAGAGAGTCGCAGAGAGCAAGAGAAGTGAGGACTCCCAGAGACAGAGAGAGACAGAAACACAGAGACAGAGAGAAACAGCAGCCCCTGAGAGAGCTGGGAGAGATAAAGGCTCACGGAGAGAGAGATGACAGACAGCATCACGTGAAAGATGTAGACAGAGAGACAGAGACAGATTCAGAGAGAGACGGAGATGATACGGGAGAAGGAGAGACAGAGGCCAGGGCAGACACAAGGACATAGAAACAGACCCAGGTGCATATTTTGCTGGAGAGAACTACATAAAAAGACAGCAACAGATGGAGAGTAACAGGGAGAGAGAGAAAACAGAGACCGGCAAGTCACATGACAGCAGACAGATGAGGCCTTTTTCATTCATTCATTCATCCATTCATTCATTCAGCAAATGTTTGTAGAGCCCTACTGTGGAGGGCTGGGTGCTGGGGACCCCGAGGCACACCAGGACCCCTCTCCATGTCGGTCCTCATGTGATTTTTTTTTTTTTTTTTTTTTGCGGTACGCGGGCCTCTCACTGTTGTGGCCTCTCCCGTTGTGGAGCACAGGCTCTGGACACGCAGGCTCAGCGGCCATGGCTCACGGGCCCAGCCGCTCCGCGGCATGCGGGATCTTCCCGGACTGGGGCATGAACCCGTGTCCCCTGCATCAGCAGGCGGACTCTCAACCACTGCGCCACCAGGGAAGCCCCTCACGTGATTTTAATGGGTGAGTCAGACAGGGACTGAATCATCACTCACCCAACGTAAAATTCCAATGGGAACAAGTGTTCAGGGTTTCTCCCCTGCTCTTTCCTAAGGGGCTCTGAGAGCCTTGGTGGGATGGGTGGCTGGGTCAGTGCGGTCAGAAAGGCTGAGATCTGGAGGACGAAGAGCTGACTTGGTTAGGCGCTGGGTTTAGAAGGACTGTGTATGCAAAGGCCCACTTGCATGCACTGATGCAAAAGCAAAGACTTGGTTCCAAGGCCTGGACCAGACTTCCCTTTGGGAGATGGAGTGGTATGGAAGGCTGATGGGAGAGACAGGGAGACTCTGTGTGTTAAGTATTCTCCTGGGGGTGCAGCAGAAAATCCTGGGGCGGAAAGGACTATTTCAGCATGTGCTGAGGCCCTGGACCAGTGGGCCCATGGCATGGATGCCAGACGGGGCTGCTGGTTTACTATTTCCCATGGGACCCGAGAGCGTGGCCTCGGCCACCCCCATTCCTCCTCAGGCTGAGTTGGGTGCCCCCTCTGGCTCCAGTGCACAGGGCCTCTTCATTGCTGCATACACCACATTGTTGTTTGTTCACTGTTGGCTCAGAGCTCCCAGGGGCAGGTGGAGACTGGGCCTAAAGGATGCCTGCTACAGAGAGGGTGCTTTGGTGTGGAATTAGGGCTCTCCCATTGCAGGGCTGATCTGGCCCAGCCAGATGTCTGGCCCGACTGCTGGTCTGGGCACCAGCAGCCTGTGAAGGAGGAGCCAGACTGGAGTGCCGTGTGGCACAGGGGACGTGGCTATGGGCTGGAACTGTGTGGCTGAGTGTGGGCAAACCACAGATGCCAGCGCCTGAGCGACCCTTGGAGAACATGAAGGCTAGTGCTCCCCAAACTTGAATGTGTATCAGAAAGACCTGAGGACTGGGTGCTAAAGTGCAAAGTTCCCAACCCCTCCGGTGTCCGGGCCAACACATCTCCAGGAAGGGTCTGGACCTGCACTTTGTTTTTTTGCTCACCGTGCAGCATACAGGATGTTAGTTCCCCAACCAGGGATCAAACCCTTGCCCCCTGCAATGGAAGCACAGGGTCTTAACCACTGGACCACCAGGGAAGTCCCTGGACCTGTGCTTTTAACAAGCACAGGGGAGGAAACTGAGGCCCAAGTCCCCCTGTCAGTAGCCGAGCTGAGATGGAAGATGCCACAACACGACCCCCAGTTCCAGCTCGTCCACTTGCCTCACCTGGTCCCTGCCCTTGTGTCAAGCACTGGGCTGGGGCTCAACTCACTATAGGCCTTGGGCTATGTTAGAAACTCCCTCTACAGATGAGAAAACTGAGGCTTGGAGAAAAGAAAGTACCCAAACAACACAGCTGAGCTTCAGTTCCTGCTGTGCTAGACTTCCAGCAGGGAGGGGGGCGCCTGGCTGCTCCGTGTCCTCTCTTCCCCACACCCTCCATGGACACACACTCATAGCGGGAAGTCCCCCCAGAGCTTTTCTACTGACTTTGCTCTTTTCTACGGTTTCTGGGGAAGTTGCTTTGAAGTGTTTTCCCCTTGTTTTTTCCTTTTCTGGCCCTAAAGTTGTTCTAAGTCTTCCCTAATTTATAACTCTAAATTTGCTTAGCAGAGCTGCTGCCTGGTACTTGCTGGAAAGTCAAGCCTGCTGGTTCCCGCTGGGGGTCGGGGTGGGAGTGGGGGGCTGGAGGGCCAAGACCTGAGAAGCAGGGGCCCCTCGTGGGGGATGATGTGAGGGACAAAGGCTTTGTTCCCCCTTGTCCCACATCTTCCAAGTTGGGGCCACGGAAGACTCACCGGCGGCCTCAGCCTAACTTCTGGGTGGGATGATGGAATTGTAACCTTGACCGTGTTTCTCAGGTACCTCCCTGAGCCTGTTTCTTCCACAGAATGGGCTTGATGGAAGATGCTGAGCACCACGCCTGGCTTAGAGAAAGCATTCAGTAAATGTTAGTTATTGTGGGGTTTTTGGATTTGGGGTTGTTTTGGCTGTGCCACGTGGCTTGCAGGATCTTAATTTTCCCAACCAGGGATTGAACCCAGGCCCACGGCAGTGAAAGCACCTAGTCTTAACCACTGGACCATCAGTTATTGTTATTACTAATATTTTTCAATGGTTGTTCTGTGGAGCAGGGAAGGGAGGGATGAAAAGCAGGGGGCAGGGGGTCTACAGGGGCTTCTCAGAGGAATCAGCCGATGAAGGGAATTTCGAGGCAGCTCCAGGACCTCCACTTCTGCTCCCATCCAGAGCAGCATATGGACTGAGCTTCTTTGCAAGAGTTTATTGGAAAAAAAGATTTTGCAACTTAAAAAGGGTTGGAAAATTACCTCACAGACCCGCATTGTCCAACACATGGCCACTAGTTACATATTAAAGTCTGTCTGGCCGAAACTGGGATGTGTTTTAAGTGTGATTTCAAAGACTTAGTACAAGGAAAATAATGTAAAATATCTCAATTTTAAAAAATATTACATGTTGGGGCTTCCCTGGTGGCGCAGTGGTTGAGAGTCCGCCTGCCGATGCAGGGGACACGGGTTCGTGCCCTGGTCCGGGAAGATCCCACATGCCGTGGAGCGGCTGGGCCCGTGAGCCATGGCCGCTGAGCCTGTGCGTCCGGAGCCTGTGCTCCGCAACGGGAGAGACCACAACAGTGAGAGGCCCGCGTACTGCAAAAAAAAAAAAAAAAAATTACATGTTGAACACACTTTGGGTATGTTGGGTTAAATCAAATATACGACTAAAATGAATTTCACCTAGTTCTTTTACTCTTTCAACATGGCTACCAGGAAATTTAAAATTTCCTCCATGGTGTGCATTTGTGGCTCATATTCTATTTCTGTTGGCCCGTGTGGCCGTACACTACTTACCAGGGCCAAACCCTGGGGCCTGGGAGGCTGGGGCTGCAGAGCTCCCTGTGTCATGAAAGGAAGACCTCCCTGCCTCCCAGTTGTCTGTCCCAGCTGGCCAGGGTGCCTGAAATCCCAGTACTAGGGCTTTGCTTTCTGGGGTCTGGAAAGCTTGGAAGAAGGGAGATGATTTCTGCCCTTAGCCTTCTGGATGAGCCATGGAAAGAAAAATCTGGGGGACAGGGCCCAGGCAGGGGATGAAAGGAGATGCCCGGAGGCCTGAGGGATGGCCCTTTGTTGGGGGAGGGGGTTGGAAATCTGGGTCCCAGACTTGGGACCCCCAAGCAAGCCCATCACCAATCCTTTTCTCCTTCACAGCCCTCACACCATCTGAGCACCCTGGCTGATAGGGATAACATTTAACATCTAGGCTTACAGATTCTCCGCTCACCTCGCCTGACCTTGTTTTATGGATTCTGCATGCTGCCTTGAAAGCACATTTCCATACATCGAATCTATTTTCCCTTTGGTTTCCATGATGGAATAAGAGATAGGTTGCTCTGAAGAGAAAGAGGAGTAGTTAAATCCAGAAACCATTCAAGTCTCATTTTTAAAGGCTAGATAGTTATTATTAGATAAAATCATT
Organism: Mesoplodon bidens; assembly: GCF_964165515.1. NCBI lineage: Eukaryota > Metazoa > Chordata > Mammalia > Artiodactyla > Ziphiidae > Mesoplodon > Mesoplodon bidens. Next base: position 38,284,943 of record NC_138171.1, read on the forward strand.
CTTCCTGAAAATCCAAGGAAAGCCACGGAGATGGCAGAAAAGAACGGCAGTTGGGGGGATTGGGAGTCCAGAGGTCCTGGCCTGCCACTCGCCGCTGGGCTGCTGTGGGTTGATCCTTCCCCTCTCGGTACTGCGGGCTGCTTACCTGTAAGATGAGAGCATTGGGCTCACCATCCTCAGCTTTGGTCCTTGTGTTCACATCCAGGGCAGCCAAGCCCCAGGCTCCCTCTGGGCTTGTCCCAGTGTTCAGAAAAGGGATACCTTGATGGAGATGGCTGGGCTGTCCCTCTCCCCCCTACTCCCACCCCCACCCCATGGAGTCTCACCTCCAAGGAACAAGGAGACAGAAGTGGCCCAGAATCGTGGGAGAGGAAACAATGCACAAGGCGGTCAGGGATCCAGGTTGGGCCCAAACCCCCAGGGAGCAGAGGGCAGAGTCCATATGGCAGGTCTCTCGGGTGGCCAGTCTGCTGGTCAGAGACCCTGAATCAAACACACTGAGCCAGGAAGAAGAGACTGGCTCCTGCCTGGGAATTCCTGGGCTGATGGGGAGACAGGACGCCCAGACGCACCGTCACTTCCACAAATGACCAGCCATCCTACATTCCCACCTGTGAAATGGGACAAGTGAACGAGGGCGTGGAAAGGGCTTTGTCATGGGAGCAATCCTGTGGCTTTGAGAGAGTTAGGAGGAAGGTGGAGAGAAGAGCCTTGGCTTCCACATCTGTGTAATAGTGGGGACCTGGCCAGGCCTGGGCGAGGATGGGGCAGGGCCAGTGCAAAGGCGCTTCATAAAGCTGGCAGAAGTTCCTGTAGGTGGAAAGAAGCCACGGGCGAGGATTTCTCAACCAAACTCCCCTCTCTGCTTAAGGAGATGTTGTTGCCCTTCTCGGGAGAAGGAATTGAACTTGACAGAAATGTGAGTGTCCATGACCTTGTCCTTAGATTCCCCACCTCCTATGAAGAGCAGTCCAAGCAAAAACTCCACATCTGACTTTGCCTCTAGATGAAACCAACACATTTTTAAAATGAGAATTGCCCTTTGTCGAGCACCTACTATGCATCAAGTACTTTGCTAAACATTTTCCTGTATTACATGCCATTTAATCCTCATAGCAATCTTATGAAGAAAGGACTATCTTTTTTAAAAATTTATTTTTTTATACAGCAAGTTCTAATAGATATTAGTTATCTATTTTATACATATTAGTATATATATGTTCACCCCAATCTCCCAATTCATCCCCCCACCCCCACTTTCCCTCCTTGTGTCCATATGTTTGTTCTCTGCATCTGTGTCTTTATTTCTGCCTTGCAAGCCAGTTCATCTGTACCATTTTTCTAGTTTCCACATATATGCATTAATATACAATATTTGTTTTTCTCTTTCTGACTTACTTCACTCTGTATGACAGTCTCTAGGTCAATCCACTTCTCTACAAATGACCCAATTTTGTTCCTAAGAAAGGACTATCTTGACTCCATTTTACAGATGAGGAAGCTGAGGCCCAGAGAGGGCAACTAACTTGGCCTAGGACACAGCCAGTGAACGTGGAGCCAGCTGTCATACCCCAGTCACACGCAACTGAGAGGGGCAGGGCCTTCTGCTCTATCACACTGCCCCCAGTCTCTGCCTGGGTGAGGCTGAAGTGAGGCTGGCTGTTCCCACGGGGAGGAGCAGCCCAGGGGCAGGACGTGCCCTCCCAGTACTCCACTTGTTTGTCTGCTGCTCTGGATTCTGCCTGCAGAGGGCAGTCCTGAGTACACACCAAGCCTCGGATCCTTTAGGCCCCGGCCGGGGTCCAGAGGTTTCTGGCACTCTGCCCCTGGACTTGGGGTCCAGGAAGCATTCTGCCCAGAAGCCAACAGCTCAGCCAGCCAGCCCTTCCTGGGACCAGCTTCCCCTAGCTGGGCCCACTGAGGCCATGCCTAACCCCCAAGACCTCATGGGTCTGTGCAGATGTAATGGAAGGACCATAGGCCAGTGGGCAGAATGAGGGCTATGGAGAGGGTCCCAGCAATGCCACTCACATGCTGCATGTCCCTAAGCAAGTCACTTCATCTCATTATAAAACAAGGCCAGGGCTTCCCTGGTGGCGCAGTGGTTGAGAGTCCGCCTGCCGATGCAGGGGACGCGGGTTCGTGCCCTGGTCCGGGAAGGTCCCACATGTGGAGTGGCTGGGCCTGTGAGCCATGGCCGCTGCCTGCGCGTCCGGAGCCTGTGCTCCGCAACGGGAGAGGCCACAACAGTGAGAGGCCCGCGTACGGCAAAAAAAAAAAAAAAACAAACAAAAAAAACAAGGCCAATAATACGGCCTTGCAGGCTTCATGTAAGGAATGGTGATAGCCTAGGTAATATGCCTAGTAGATATAGGTGCCTAGTAGACGCTTAACTAGCAGTGTCCATCATCACTGTTATCTGCAGAGGCCACGCCATGGTTCACTGAGAGGCTGCAGGAAGGGGGAAATGGAGGCTCTGAGGGGTGAACTGCCTTGCCCAAGGTCACATGGTGGTAAGAGCCAGGATTTGAAGTCACCTGGTCAGGCTCCAGACCCTGGCCCTTCCCCTTAGTCACTCTGCCACACCAGGGCCAGCACAGGGTGGGTGGGGATGTGAGTCTGAGGGGGACCACAAGACAGGGTGCTTCAAGGTGTCCCCAGGCCTCCCAGCGACAAGGAGGATGAGAGAGTATCCCCAAGAGGCCGGGGCAGCATGGGCTAGAAGGCATGACTGTGGCCTCATTCCCAATCCCCTGCTCTGGCTGATACCCTCTGTGGGCAAGGCATTCATTGGGCACAAGGGCCCCTCTGGGTTTGGCCTTGGGCTGGGCAGTGTGGACACAGCCTGCCAGGGGGACACCTGGCCAGCCAAGGTCAGCCTTTACCAAGGGCCCGTTGTGTGCCCGGCAGGGCCCCAGTGGGCTTTGCTAGGACCTAGAAGATTCTCAATCTGACTCCCTCCATCTAGGCCAGGCACTCCCTGGGGTTGGGGCCTGCCTGGTCTGTTTCCCTCCCCACAGTGTCCAGCATAGCAAGGGCCTAGCACAGGGCTCAGGGCACTGCTATGAACCACCGTGCTCCTCGTGATGAATTAAGATGCATGCTTTGCAGAGGATCGGAGGTGTGCTTCTGACTCTTAGCACGGCTGGTATGGAGGGGAAGGGGGTGGCCTGGGTCGAGGGAATCAGGAGGGCTGCCCAGACAAGATGGGACCTGGCGTGTTCAACTGCCTCTGCTGTGACCTTGAGCATGTCACTGCCTTCCTTTCCATCCCAGGGGACAAAGGCTGAAAGAGGCACCCGGGCCAAGCCACCGGGAAATAACCTGGGCACGGCAGGGGTGACCAGCCGCTGCACTTCCAGTTTCCCCAGCGCGTGGCGCGCCGGGCCTACGGTCGCTCAGGGCCCTGGTGTCTCCCGGGGATCCTCCCGGCGCCCGCTGAGTGACCTTGACCCTCCGGCCCGGCTCCTGTGCCCGGGTCTCCCGGGGCCGAGCCGCAGCTTTCTAATCCGTCCCGGCCTGACCTGGGGAGGCAGAGGGGCGTCGCGGGCAGCCAGGGGGCGCCGGGGCCGCCCCTCCTGCGGGCCACCCTGGCGGCGGGCGCTGCGGCGGAGCGCGCTCAGGGCGCCGGGCGCGGGGCGGGGGCACGGCGCTCCCCCCGCGGTGCCCAGGACGGGGCGCGGGGCGGGCAGGGCGGGCTAATCCCGTATGTAAATGGCAGCCAATGGAGGGTGGTGTTGCGCGGGGCTGGGATTAGGGCCGGGGCGAATGGCTGGCAATCTTACTGGGATTACAGAACAAAGAGCCTCCCTGCGCTCCCGCTCTCGGCTCCGCTCCCCGCGCCGCGCCCCGCCCTCCGCCGCAGCCCGCGCCGGGGGTGGGGGCCGCCGAGCGCCAGCCCCCCGGCCGGCCCGAGAGCCCCCGCCGGGCCCCCTCCCCGCCCAGCGCCCCGCTCTCCTCCTGCCCGCCCCCTCCGCCGCTCCGCGCCTCCCTCTGCCTCTCCTTCCCCCATTCTCCTGGATTAATTAAGGAGGCAGCGGCAGGAGTCTGAGTCCTGGCCGCGGGCCGGGGCCGGGGCGCCGCTGGCAGGAGCGCTTGGGGATCCTCCAAGGTAGGAGAAACTTTTGCGGGGGGCGGGCGCCGAGGCCCTTCTCCCCTCTCTTCCCACCCCCCCCCGGGGCCCCCGCCCCTCCCCCTCAAGGTGTTACAGAATCTGGGTCCGGCTTTTGGGTGCATTGGGAGGCACGTGACTGGGATTATAATTCGGGCCGGGGGAGGGGAGGGACGGCCGCCCCCACCTGCCAGGAGGGGGTGGCAGTCGGGAGCTGTCACCCCCCGGCCCTTCCGGAGGTAGGGGCGCCCGGGGCGGGCAGCGGGCGCCCGCAGGCTGCTGCAGTTGGCGAATGAGGTCAGTTGTGCTGCCCAGACGGCGGGCGCCAGTGTGGGAGCGGAGGGGGCTGGGAAGGCCGCGGCCCCCGCCCCCTAATTCCCCCCACCTCCGCCCTTCTCGGGCTGGGCCGGTCTCCTGGCCGGTGCCCCCCACTTATAGGCTGAGTTCAGGCAGGACTGAACAGGACAGCCAGGCAGGACTGCCCCGGCACAGTGGTTCCTGTTGGGGTCCCTGGGGAGGGGGCTGGCCTGAGTGGTGGCAGCTGAGCTCCTCGTGGGGTGGGGGGGAAGGAGACTCAGAGGATGGCAGTGGGGGTCGCAAAGCTTTCAGAGGAGCAAGTTGGGGATGCCCTGTCTTGGGTGGTCTCTGAGTTCCCGCAGATGGGTGGGGAGGCCCCTGGAGCAGCCATAGGATGCTGGATGGGCTTTGAGTATGATGGGCTTAATGCCTTTCCTGGGTTCCCCAGCTCCTGCCTGTGGCCAGGGAGAGGGGTGATGCCCCGGCCTGGGCCCAGGGCAGAGGGGGACAGTGCATCTGAGAGTTCCGCTCTCCTGGCATTGCTGGAGGGGGCTCGAGCCCTGGACATCTGGCCCTGTGACCCAGGCTCCCAGGACTAGACCTGGGCTGGGAGGCTCCTGTGTCCACATCACAGCCCAAGTGAGGGAGCTCGGCATGTAGGGGTCTCCTTGCCCAGCACGTGGGGAAAGCGATGGCCTTGGGTGGAGTATGGTGCTGTTGATGTGGGGCGTGGGGCAGGCCCGGACAGCTTCTAGAGGAGTGGGCATTTGCGGGGGCTTCTCTTACTGCCCACAGCAGAAGGAAGGGGTGGCCAGAAGCTGCTCTGACCCCACTGGCCATCGTCTCCCTCGTGTGTCTGGTTGCTCGGTGGCTAGGACTGCTGCTCCCTGGTACTGACCTGGGGCCTCCGGGCTGGGGAAGTGCCTCTGAGCAGCCCATTTATTTCAGCAACGTCATTCCCAAAGGGTAAGGGCATCGGCATCGATTATTTATTCAGAGTGAGAGGCAGTGGTGGTGGGGAGGCTGGTGACTGCTGGCAGGGAGGGGCCGGGCACAAGGGCAGAAAGGATGGGGGCGGTCAGGTGGCCATCAGGAGTAGGGGTCCAGGAGGGTGGGGGGTACACTCTGCCTTCTTCTGAACAGGGACCTGTGGACCAAGGGATAGATCTGGCCCCAAGGGGACAGGATGTCGGAGCACCCAATCTGCTTTTGGGAGGTGGGGAGCTTAAGACCACACCCCATTCTGTACCCTGCTCCGAGGGTGACCTAGAAAGTTGTGGCTCTGGCTCAAAGGGTCCCAGAGGACCCCAGCGGAGGAAGCGAGGCAGGGTTGGGACTCGGCCGCCACTCACTGACCACTCGTTCAAAATGTGGGTGGACTTGGGGGGAAAAGCTTGCAAAACTGGGTCTGGGAAGGTAGCATTGTAGGGGCAGGCTTAACCTACTTAAGAGGACCGTTCTCTAGATGCTGGAGGAAGGGTCATTTATTTGCAGTGTGCTTCATCTGTTCATTTAAGGCAGTCTCCCGGAGCTGGCTAGCCTTCTGACGTGGTTCCAGTTGTTTGATGCTTGGAAATAGTCGGAAAGGCAGACGTAATGATAGGGGTCTCGGAGACAACTGTTCTTGCAGCCTCCCTGTCTCCAGCACCCAGGGCGTCCCCAGTTTGGTAATGGCCCAGTTGTTGGAGACCCCGGGTGAGGATCTGAGGGTGATGTGCTGGGTGACAGCTTGGGGCTCTCGTGTCCTAAGCGTGACCTTGGGACCACAGACCGCATCTGCTGGTCCCTCCTCATTCCAGGTTCTGCTTCGTGTCCTCTGGCTCTCGTCTGCCCACCCGCTGCCTCCTGGGCCCATTCTTTGAAACCTGCAATCTTGCAGTTTTCCTGAATGGCCTTTGCACGTGCAGTTCCTCTCACCTCAGAGGTTCTTCCCACCTGCGGGGGCAGGGCTTCCTTAAATGGCCCCACTTGGTGAGGATGGGGGATAAGAGCTGTAGAATTTGCCTTTTTCCTCTCCTCTGTCAGGACTCAGCTGGCTGTCATGTCCTCCAGCAGGAAGCCTTCCCAAACCTTCACAGGACTGGCCAAGGTGCCACCTCTGTGTCCCCATGACATTCTGTCCTTCCCCTGTCCCAACATTGATCTTAATCAAGTGTTACAGGTCCCGACTGTACTAGGGACAGGGTGGGGACTGAGGCTTGCTTTTGGTTCCGTGGTGCCCCAGGGCTGGTCCCCAAATACTTATTGAGTGAATGAATGAATGAAGTCCTGCCCCAGGGTCCGAATTGCTAAGCACACTTTCTCGTGTTGTTCCTGAATTCCCATCTCTGGGGCAGGTTCCCACAATGGTTGGATCCCAGGGTCTTTCCCTGAGCTTCCTGCCCCGCATCCTCTGGGAGGCTCCTCACCCCATCACCCCAGCCTGTGTCTCCCCCAAACCTGAGCCTGGGGCTTTGCTCCCTGAGCGTCATCCATCCGGCATCTCTTGATCCTCCGACTCTCAGCCATTTGCGGACATCTCTCTCTTTGATGCCCTGCAGCCAGGACAGAGCCAGGTTCCTTGGGACAGACCAGGAGGGTGTGCCAGCTCCAGGGGTTCTGTGGAGGCCTCAGGGGGCACTGGGAACAAGAGCTGCAGGGTTAATTCACAAGTCCCGGAGAGCAGAGCGAGACCCAGGACCGAGGGCTCGGGATCCCCCAGGCGGATGTGGGGCCTATGAGATGTGACCCCTTGCGATGACTGGAAGGGAATTCCCGGCAGGAATTCACAAGCAGGGGCAGACGGTGGGGAGGATTGTTTTATATGGGAGGAGTGAAGGAGACAAACCTGGTCCGAAGACAGTGGCGTGTCACCCCTTTGGTGACAGGGGAGACTTCTGAGTGTAAATGTTGGGGTGTCCAGGTGAGTCCCAAGGGGAGCCAGCCTCGCTGGGCGCCCAGGTTCCTCATTTGCAGAATGTCTGGCTGGGACTGTCTCACTGGGGTCGATATTTCGTCACTTCAGACTGAGTGCTATGGGTTATGTCTGATGACACAAAGAGGCTCAGAGCGCTGGGGGAGGCTGGCGCATGGGGCCCAGCCCTTGTTCACTTCGGGGTGAGTTAGGTTTCCTGAATGAGCTGGGTGAGGCTTTGCTTTGACCAGGCACGGGCTTGGCGTGACTGGCGGGGGTGTGCCAGGCAGGGAGCAGAACTCTCTCTCCGAACTCCCTCCTGGTCCCGAGCTGGGCCTGGCTGACCCACAGCTATTTGTGTGCCCACCTGTCTCCCTCCTTCAGGACCACCTGCTCCGGGCTGCCAGATTTAGCCAGCTAAAAGAGGGACACCCAGTTACATTTGGATTTCGGATAAGCGACAGATAATGCAGTATTGGGGCTCTAAATGACACTAAAAATTTACTTCCTGTTTACCTGATGTTCAGACTGCACTGGGGGTCTTGTGTTTTTTTCTGGCAACCTTTCAGCTGCGGCCTCTGGGCAGTGAGACTGTTGGGGGCTAGGGAGGGACTCAGGGTGTGGCTGGGGCCTGGGGTTGGGGTCAGGACTCAACCTGAGGGTCGGGGGATGGTCTAGAGCGAGTCTGAATCAGGCAGCGGCGATTCTGATTTCCTCGGTTGGGCTTTCTCCTGTCTGGGGTCCAAGCGTCCAGATCTCCTGTTAGGCCTGGGTAGTGTGGGGCCTCAGGGATCCCCAGTCTGGGAGGCCCTGGTGTTCAGAGTCTTCTGTGCCACTGCGGTCCATACGGTGTGTGAAGAAGTGTTGGCAGAAGCAGGGAGGTTGCCGGGGTCGCCCTGTCTGACATCGACTTAGGATTTGCAGAGCCAGGCCTGAGCCCTGGGAGGCTGTTTCTCTGGTGCTCACCCCCGCCAAGGCTGGAGATTGCCCCTCTGGGGCCCCTGGTACGGTAGGGTCCTTGCTGGGCTGGTCACAGGTTTGAGGGGTTGTCCCTTTAAAGGGATGCCGGGTGAGTACAGCACGCTGGTTGCTGGGAATTACCTCCCCGCTGCCATGCCGCCATGCTGCCATCGGAGGCAGAAGCCCCAGCCCCTGTGTTGCACTGAGGCCCCTGGAATGTCGCGGGAGGGCCCAAGGCCAGGGAGTGACCCATGTCCCCTCCCCACAGCTGGCTGTGTGTTTGTGTGTAAAGTGGCAGTGATGCCCCCTCTCTGCCCGAGCCCGATGGTGGTGCTGTGGTTTTGGGGGGCTCAGTGTTGCATGGTGGAGGCTCCACAGAGGGGTAGGTGGGTCACACCGCTGCAGGTCTGGAGTGGAGACGGGGTGGGAAGCCAGAGGCGAGAGGTCCCAGCTTGAGGGCTTGGGGTCCTGGGCAGCTCACAGGTGCCCGGCCTGGCTGTGTGGTCAGGGAAGGAGGGACAGCTGAGGCCATGTGCCTTCCTGGCCTGTAGCTGGAGGAGACTCTTCAGGCTGCTTCTCTCCTGGAGGCTTGGGCAGGGCCAGGCCTGTTTGCTGGTGGGGTCTAGTGGGGTCTCAAGGTACGTTTTCTGGCTACTGGCAGAATTGCCCTATGGGGGGGTCTGTATCTGTCCATCCATCCATCGGTCACTCTACAAGCTAGTGAGAAACTTGCAGAGGCACCAAGTCTGCAGGGTCTCAGGTCCTGGCATCCAGCCCCGGGCCTGCACGTAGGAAGGGCTCACCCCACGTGTTATCATATATATTGTCAAGGGATGAGGAATATCTGGTGAAATGCCCAGGGCTTAAGTGTGCCGTCCAAGGAACTCGACCAATGCATGCATTCACATAGCCCAGCCCCTGTCAAGGCATAGAACATTCCATCCCTCCCAAAGGTTCTCTCAAGCCTGTATGCAGCCAGGCCCCTCCCTTCCCCCAGCCCCTGGCCACCCCTGATCTGGTTTCTGTCTCTATGGCTTCGCATCCTCCAGAGCGTCACATAAATGCAATCACACGGTATGCGGCCTGCGTCTAGCTTCTTCCATTCCACCTAATGCATTGTCGGGGCATCGGGAGCTGGTCCTTTTGGTGGCTGAGTAGTACTCCGCGGCACGGCTATACCACAGAGCTCTGCCACTCTTCTCGTGGAGGAGAGCTGAGCTCCGGCTCGGGGCTGCCCAGAGGAGGGGGTATCTTTTCCTCATGTTCACAAAGACACCCCCTCCCCACCCGCTTTGAGAGCTGACCCTCAGCCAGGATCGCTGCACACTTCTGTCCGCAGAGCTGGAATTTCATCCTCCGTTTCTGGTGACTTGCGCAGACGGGGAGCTCCCGATGAAATTACACCTGCCTGCAGCCGCCCTCAGGGCTGCAGTCTTCCACCCGCCCATCAACCAGGTGGCTCCCTGGACAATTGATGCTCTGGGGGCAGAGGGTGAACCTGAAGGGAGGGAAGCTCTCTGTGCCCGGTGGTGTCTTGCCTGTCTCTGTGTGCCCCACTTGCCCAGGAGTCTGGGGGTCTCTGGCAGTGAGTCCCTGGTCCCCACTTCTGTGGCTCTATAGTTTGGGATACAAATTCTGTGTTTTCCTGAAACAAGTGGATCTGGAAGGAGGGCAGGCAGGAGCATGATTTAGGGTCAAACAGAATGGGACTGTGTGACCTCGGGTGAGTGACACCACATCTCTGTGCTTCAGCGTGGTCATCTGTGAACAGAACAGAGCATCTGGTTTCCAGGGCCAGCATGAGACTCAGCAGGGGTCACACAAGCCACTGGGCTTCCACAGAGCCCGGGACCCCACGGGGGAAGGAGGTGGGGACATGCGGGCTTCCAGCACCCTGTGTCCCCCTCTGAGTTGGAGTAGGGCCACTTCTATCCAAGTTACCTGTTAGGGCTCTGAATGAAACATTGGTTGACACACATCTGAGATCCACAGTTGGCTGTGGCTTTTCTGAATGTTCATGTGGGCGGTAGCACTGAGATTTCGGATGGTCACAGAAGCTTCTGGTCAGGCCGATTCCAGCTCTGCCGCCTGCCTGCTGCGCGTGGCTTGGATGGCTGCCGTCAGCTGAGCCTCAGTTTGACCATCTAGAAAACGGAGGCTGCACTGCCTGTGGGCTCATGAATGGCGGTCCCTGAGTGAAGGGGGGCCCCCCAGGGGTCGTGGCTTCCTAAGGAAAGGGAGCACCGTGGGTGACGGCAGCATGGCCTGCATGGGTGTCTTGAGAGGTTTGGGGGGTTTTAACTGTTGCTTGTGAGGAAGTCATTGACTTTTCCTGATAAGCCAGCTGGCCCCCCCTCCACCCCACCATTGTCCCCTCCCCCATGTCCTCAAAAGCTGGACCCCTGAGTCCCACCCTTGGGCTGTGCTTGGTGGAGGGACCATGGCAGGCTAGCCCTGTGCAGAAGGGCCCTCGGGTGCCCCTGGGTGGCTCCCTGGAGCAGGCAGGACTCCTGCCTGCCCACCCACCCAGCCAGCTCCAAGGTGGTCCTGGCGGGCTCCAAGGGGGTCTTGTGACTGGGCCCATCTGGTGTCTCATGTTTATCCAGGAGCTGGTTTTTCAGGTGTGGTGGCTTTCAGCAGAGAGGCCCAGCTTGGGAAAGGTAGGGCCTCTGGGAAGGAGCTAGGTGCCCCCCTGTTCACATCCCTGGCTGGGGGTGCAGCCCTCTGGGTGGATAGGCTAACCACATCCTCCCTCTGATCCTGGTCCATTGCCCACCCGCCCGCCCGGAGCCAGCCACTGCCTCAGATGCTCTGTTCTCTGCACATCCAGGGCGGGGAGATGCTCCTGGATGCCCTGGGTGGGAGGCCAGTGGCCCTCCTTGCGGGCAGGCTCCTTTGGCTTCCTTAGAGCTTCCCCACTTCCCAGCAGGGTGCCATTTAACCATCAGAGCCTTTGAAACCAGACAGGCAAGGGTTCGAGCCCCAGTGCTACCCCTCACCTGCTGTGTGTCTTCAGGCGAGTGACTTTCCCTCTCTGAGCCTCATCTGAACAAATGAGGGTGGTTATCCCTGCATGACAGGGTTCTTGGGAGGATCCGCCTGTTCAGTTGGGAGAATCTGGTCCCCATCCCAGTGACACGATGATCCCAGAGGCTGGCCCCTGGAGAGCTCCAGGCCTGCCCAGAGAGGAACTGGACGCCGTCACTCCCTGCTCTGCTCTTGCCTATTCTCCCCTCAGAGCGTGGGCTGTGCCGTGCCTGAGTCTCTGTTTCTGTAAGCTGGGAAAACCCCAGGGGTAGAAGTGCTTAGTCCCCTTGGCCTGTCCACCTCTCAGACCCTTGGGGTGGGTGATCAGGCATCCCGATGCCAAGCCCTACCTTGGTGCTGGGCTACCTGGGGGTATGGGCCCCACCGTACTTCCCAGTGGGCCTGGGGGCAGCCTTCAGGAGGTGGCTGGAGGACGGGTGGGATTCAGGAGTAGCCTGGGGTGGGCATTCTGGGGTGGGGCGAGGTGGGGGCAGCAGTGTAGGAAAGGGTCCAGAGATGGGAAATGACACTCCAGAAGGCCTTCCGCGGGGACCAACTTGGGGGAGGGCCTTGTATTGGGTCCAGGTTAAGACCTTCATCTGATTGCCTCACTCCCAGCCAGGCCCTGCCTGTTTCTATGATAGCCATGATGAGCTTCATCAGTTTTCAGAACATACTGCGTTCCCGTCTTGCTTCACAATGTGCTACTGCTTCTCCTTTAAACACGTTTTACTGCTCCCCATCCATTTCACTGGGCTAATTCTTGGCAGGTCCCAGCTTGGATGTCACTTCCCTCCGGAAGCCCTCTCTGATGTCCCCTCCCGGGTCTGTGTTAAGTGCCCCTCCTCTGTGTTCCTACAGCTCGGTGCCCCTCACCTGCTGTGTTCCAACTGGCCTTGTACTTGTCTGTCTCCCTCCAATGGGTCAGGGCCGTGCCGCCCTGCCTTCCGCATCCCCGCCCCCAGATCGCTGCCTGACACAGTGAGTGTCCTGTACCAACTTGTTAAGTGAATTAGAAGCAAGCTGGGTGCCGGGACATGTGGGGCGGGGCCTTGGAAGGTCAAGGGGCTTTTCTACCCTTCCATCCCAGCTCTCACAGGCTCAACCCATTGTCCCCAGTTGCTGCCTCTACTGGCCTGGCGGTGCCTCTCAGAAGCATCCAGAGGGTAATGGCAATGGTGGTGGGGGGCACTGTGTGCAGACCAGTTTGGGGGGTTCCCCCTCCGTGAAGTGCAGCTGGTGCGTGTGGAGAGAGCACAGGTGTGAAGCCTCAGAACAGTTAATCCCCTGGACTATTTAGACACACGCTTTTGTGCATGCATGTGCGTGTGCACACATCTGTGTGGTGATCCAGAGGCCGCTGGCAGCGACCGTGCCCAGTAACTTGACGTTTAGCTGAGTCCTGACCACCAGCCTCAGACGCGTGCTGCCCAGTGTGCGGAGCCCCTCTAGTCCCGGCGGGTGGCACAGGCACGAGACCATCAGTTACGTGTTTGGCTCCAGGTAATAGAAAACCCAAGTACAGAGGCGTAAACAAAGGGGGGTTTATGTATTCCCCCCAAGAAGAAGCCTGTGGGTAGGTCCTCAGAGCCTCGGGTTGGGGCTCAGTGGTGCCTTTAGGGACTTTGTTCTCTTCCTCTCTAGCACGTTGGATTTTTTTTTTTTTTTGAAAATTATTTCCTTTAAAATGCACACTTCAGGACTTCCCTGGTGGTCCAGTGGTTAAGACTCCGTGCTTCCACTACAGGGGGCCCGGGTTCGATCCCTGCACAGTGCGACCAAAAAAAAAAAAGTAAAATGTACACTGCAGTGTGTTTTCATATATTCATAAAGTTGTGCAGTGTTCACCATGGTCTAATTTCAGAGCGTTTCATCACTCCAAAAAGAAGTCCTGGCCCGTTAAGTAGATACACACACACCCATCCCCTGGCAACCAGTCGGGGTCTGTCTTTCAGGATGTGACTTCTGCCCAGGGCTGGGACCCAGATCTCCTGTGGGAGCCCCTGTGCCACCTTCCTCAGGCACCCTTCTCCCTCCCCTACTCCTGAGCCTCCTGGATGGGGTGTGCCACAACCCTTAGAGCGGAGGAGACCTCGGGATACGTTGACCTCTTTTCCTTTTCAGATGGAGAAGCCGACGCCCAGGGCTGGGAAGACACGTGGCTAAGGTCCCCGGGTTACAAGAATCAGGATCCAAACCCACATCTCGTGACTCTTGGTCCAGGGCTCCCTGTCCCCTGGCAGGTGCCCCGGAGCCTCCCCGGGCCTCCTCTTCAGGAGGCTGTGTGGGCGCATTGAGGCAGGGCAGCTGGCGGGAGGTCTGGGGGCAGACCGTGGTGGGTGGGGTGGGGGAGTGAGAGTGATCAGGGTACAGGGAACACCCCAGGTGAGGAGAGAGGAGAGTCCGCAGCGGGACCTGGTGGCTGTAGGTTCTGCTCGGAGGTGGGAGGCAGGAGGCTGCTGAGCAGTTGATGCAGTAGAGTGTAGGCGGATGGCCCCTGGGACCAAGCAGGAGAGAGGGGCACTGATTTCTGCCCCCGGGAGCTCATGGTGTCACCTCGGGGAAACCTCAAGCCTCATTATGTGTCCAGGGTAAATCCCAGCGGACTCCGTCCTTGGGATCTGTAGAATGGGGCTGACGAACTGGAAGGACCCCCCTGGAGCCCGGGGGCAGGGGTGGGCAGGTGGAGTATCGTGGGTAGTGACGCTCCTGGTACGAGGTGGACCCAATCTTGGTGATGCGGGTGCTACATTTCTCTGGTGTAATGTTGAGTCACTGCCTGTGTGGGCCGCGTCCGTCCTCATGGCGCTGTCGAGAGCTCTCGAGGCTTCCGTGAGCACGTGGGGTGGTGGGCAGGTGGGCGTGGCACAGAGCTGGTGCTGGCTAAGGTCCAGGTGCCCACCACCCACCTTGGGGAGCCAGTTCAGAGCTATGTCAGTCCCACCAGGAGGGTTCTCACTCTTCAGGCCTTGGAGGGCCGGGACCCCGGAGCCCAATGGGAGGGGACATAGGGATGCCAGGGGCAGGGCCTGGGACCCCTCCCTGCCGGCCTGCCCCTCTGCAGGGACAGAACTTTGGAAGAGGAGTGATTTTCTCATCCCAGGCGTCAGACAGGGTTTCTGTTTTGGAAATGAAACCAGTGCCTCCTTGCTCCCATTTTTTTGGCTTGGCGTCTGCTGCTGCAGATGTGAGGGCAGACTGGGCGACCCCAGGTCATGGAGGGCTGACAGCTGCCAGAATTCTCCACACCGTCTCCACAACTCATCCCAACATCCCGGAAGGTCCGCGATCTTGGCACCACCCTCTGCCCTGTTTTTGGCTCAGAAAATTACATCTCCGTATCTGTAGGGTCCCTTCTGGTTGTCAGGACCCATGATGACTCCGGGAAGCCCTCCTTGGGCCTCACTGCGACCCCAGAAAGGAGGCCTGGCCCCTGTCCTGAAGCCCCTCACTCTCTTGAGGGAGGCAAAAAAGACATTTTGGACTAATGAACCAAGGGAGGACCCCTCAGCCTTTCTGCAGATACCCGCACACCAGCCACTGGGCAGTGAGCCGTGCTTGGGGGGCTGCTCGGGGGAGGTGTGTGGGTGTCGGGCACATGTTTGCTTCTGGCAGACTTTGCTTTGAAGCTGGCCTCGAAGTCTTCCTGCTGTGTGACCTTGGGCAAGCTACTCAGCCTTTCTGAGCATCCGTGTCCTCATCTGTCAGATGGGTAGAGTTGTGCTTGGAGGGTTGCTGTAGGGGGTTGAAAGAAGGATGCTAACAGCACAGCACTGGGTGGTCACACATGGCTGCTGATAAGGATGGCCATACTGTGAGGCTTCGTGGAAAAGTGGGGTTCAGCCAGGACCCAGGCCAAGGTGGGATTTGGATAGAAAGGCTCCGTTGGGGCCTGGCTCTCACCTCCCACCACTGCTCTGAGGAAGGAAGCAGCAGGGTGCCATAGGTGTCTATGGGAGGAGGAGACTGAGGCCCAGAGAGGGGAAGCAGGTTGCTCTACGTCACACAGCCCCGGTAGGTGGCACACCATCAGTTAGACCCAGATCTCCCAAGGGCTGGCCCTGTGCACGCTCCCGAGACCATGGGCTTTTGGAAGGGGGGGCTGCCCGTCAGCAGTGATCTGGCCCTAAGGAGGGAATGGGGTGACCTGGGCTGGGTTCCTCCAGGCTCTCCCAGTCCCTGGGGTTGGGAGAGAAGGGCAGGCACCGGTCACTTTATTGAATCACATCACCTGGCTGGAGCTTTAGGGAAGCCCCAGGTTGTCCCCGGTGGATCGAGGTAGCTAGGCTCCCCTCGCCCAAGCGAGGGTGGAGATGGGGGCATGAGTTTGGAGAAGGAAGTGGTGTCTGTGCACCAGCCTGAGTACACACAGGAGGGGAGGGCCAGGGAGAGGAGCGGGCATGTGGCTTGGAGCCCTGGCTCCCCCTGGCTTGTGCAGTGGAGGGCGGGTCACTTACACGCTGGGCCTCAGCTGTCCAGTGTAGGGTGGATGATGATCTAGATCCTGCCCTCCTCCCAGGGTGCAGGGGCCTCAGATGTGATGGTGTGTGAAAGCAGCTGTGGCCAGGGAGGGGTGATCAGTGTGCACCTGTGTGTGGGAGCCTGTGAGCGTCCCGCCACAAAAGAATGCGTGTCATCCCTTGGTGACCTGGTCATTGATGTGAACCAACTCCCTCATCCTGCAGGGGCAGGGATTCACCATGACACCCCCAGGATGGACCGTGTGGCTCCATCTTCCCCGTCTGGTGGCGTTCCTCGTCCAGAGCACACAGTGGGTCTGCAGGTGATACTTAACTATTTGTGAAAGGAATGAATGGGACTTGGGGCACCAGCACGTGTCAGCCATGAGATGTGTGCGTGAGTGTGTGGACAGAGGGTACAGGGACCTGGGGAGGCAGCAGGTGCAGTTGACAAATACCTGATGAGTGGACCTCTGAACGGAGGGGGGCCTCCTCTCTCATGTGTGGGTCACCATTTATAACCTTTGGCTTCCCTTTCCCCACCTGGGAGCTCTGGGGTGGGAACTGGGCCTGAGTCACCCCAGTTCTGGGTCCATGTCATAATAGGTGCAGTGAAAATACTGTGCAATTAGTTAGGGTCCTGTGGCATCCTTCAGGTGGATAAGGGGCTCAGGGGGGTGGACAGGACTAGGACTGGGGGAGCCCCCCGGAATGGGGAGGGCAGGAGGAAAGGGTCCTGGAGTGTATGTGGTCAGGATTTAAAGGAGCAGGAACAGGGGACTTCCCTGGTGGTCCGGTGGGAGCTCTGCGCTCCCATTGCAGGGAGCCCGGATTCAATCCCTGGTCGGAGACCTAGATTCCGCACGCATGCCGCAACTAAGAAGTCCACCTGCCGCAAATAAAGATCCCACGGGCCGCAAGGAAGATCCTGTGTACTGCAACTAAGATCCCTGAGCAGCCAAAATAAATAAACAGATAGATAAATAAAACATTAAAAAAAATAGAATGAAATAAAGGAGTAAGAACAAGAGGGTGAGGGGGCTGGAGGGCATCCAGGTTGGGGGTGGTGCCTGTGGACAGGCCAGAAATGAGGAAGGGGTGTGAGGGGGCGGGTGACTCAGATGACTGCTCTGGAGTAGATCAGGGCAGGTATAGAGGCCAGATGCCGGGGAGGGGTTGTGGTGGTCCTCCATCTGAAGCTGAGAACTTGTAGCCCAAGTTCTCCACTTACAGATGGGGAAACTGAGGCTCAGAAATGGGTGGTGCCCAGGCTCCACTTAAGGGTGTCATCAGGAGTTAGAAGCTAGGTTCCTTCCGATGGGTTCCTGGGACCCTTGCTCCACACCCCTGGTGGCTCACAGGTCAGGGGGCCGGGTTGAGTAGAAGCCAGAAACAGGAGGAAGGAGGGCAGGGCTGGGTTGCCAGTTGGGGTGGGGGCCTGTGAGCAAGCCCAGCAGCCCGATTAGCTCACCCACAAGTGATTAGCTTTCTTCCGCCCAGCCTTTTCCCAACAAGACAGGGCCTGGTGCTCCTCATCCAGGTTTCTCATCCTTCTGAGAAGGCCTGTTTACGTCTGGGAGGGGGACTCTCGGGAGATGCGCTTGCCCCAGGGGCTGGCACCACCTAGCTTCTTCCCACCGTCTCCTGACACCCAGCCCCTGAGCTCTGCAGATGCCTGAGAACCAGTGCTGCCACTCAGCTCAGTGATGAGCTGCCCAGGGTCAGCCAGCTCCCCTGATGCCCAGCTGAGTGCCAGGCCTGCATTTCCCACCCAAGTCCCCCCGGCACGTAGGGGAACAGAAGGGTCCTTGTGCTGCCTGTCAGGAGCCCTGGGTGAGCTGACCTGGAGATGATGAGACAGGTGATGTCAGGAGGAGACAGCCACTCAGCAGGTGATGTCAGTGCGAAGCCGTCATCACCGTCATCTCGGCTGCCTCTTTAACGAGCCTGTAGGATCTCCAGGCCGGAGCCAGACACTTTTCACACGTTATCTCACGCGTGATCCTCTCGATGCTGAGAGCGGCGCATTTGGTGGTGCCATTTTGCTCAGGAGGAAACACGTGGACAGTTTGGGTGCCCAATGGAAGTCACAGGCTGGTGAAAGCTGGGTGGACTCCTGATCCCAGCTTTGGTTGACCCCAAAGCCCAGGCACTTCCCCCCTCCTCACGCCGAGAGGGGCAGCCAGGGCAGCAGGGGGACTCAGGCCGGCTGGGTGCAAGTGTGGTAGGGTTGGACGTGCCGGGGCAGGGCCTTGGATGCCAAGGATGGTGGAGTTTGGCTCAGCTTGGTTTTGCCTCCCCCTCACTCTTCAGACTTCTGGTTCCTTTTAGTGACTCATTCATCCACCCAGCAAGTACTATGGACTGCCCGCTGTGGTTCTGGGGGACAGCCGTGAACAAAACAAAATCCCCTCCCCACGTGGGCACGTCCTGTTGGGGAGGCTGGTGAGACCAGCACTCTCTCTGCCTCCCTGGCTGGTCTTTGGGTTCCAGCCTCCGCTGACCGGCACACACCTTCCCGTCCGATGGAACGAAGTGGCCGTGGGGTTGGCACTCTTCATTGTCCTGGATTGGCAGAGGGCTTGGCACAAGGGTTCTTGGGCCTGTGTCCTGGACTCAGAGGCTTTGGGGTCCATCTGGAAGGACCCGGGAGGCCTGGTCCCCAGCACAGACTGTGTCTCCATCCAACCCGATTGGTTCCAGGTTTTCTCATCCTAAAGGATGAAGCCCTTTTGAGCCCTCCCCACCCCTCCTTTCTTGCCCACACCCCACGGCCTCCACCTGCTTCCTCAGCCCTCTACATCTGCTCCCCTGGGGTCACCCATTTGCCGCGCCTCCCACCCCCGTGTGTGTGTTCCTCCAGGCTCCTTGGCCAGCCTCCTGACCTCTGACCTCCACCCTTTTCCGCTCCCCTGGCTCTCTGACTCTCCCTTGTCTTCAGTGCCCCTGATTTCTCCCACTATGTTCTCCCTGGCACGCTAGGCCTTTGCTACTGCTCTGCCGCATGTCTTGCAGGTCTTGTCCCTTCTGCCCAGAGCTCCCAACCAAGCCCAGCCCCTGATCACCCACGGGTGACAGGTGTCCCTCGGGATCCCAGAGTCAGCCTCTAGGCCTCCTGTCCTCCTCCCTCTGTTCCCTGCTGAGCTGGGGGCACCCTCATCCGCTCTATCAGCAGAACCAGAAACCCGGGTGTCACTCTAGGCGCCTCCCTCTCAGGACAACCCCCATCCACTCAGTCACAAAGCTCTGCCCTGCTCAGTGATCACATCCATCCTCTCCTCTGTCCCACTGCCACCATCTGCCTCAGACGTGGCCATCCCTGGCCTGGACTCTTGCAGAAGCTTGGTAGCTACCAGTTCCCCATCTCCAGTCCTGCTCCCTGTAGTTCACCTGCCAGGACCCCCTAAACTAACCTTGTCTTGCCCCCGCCCCAAACCTGCTGGTGGTTCCCATCCCCTAAACGATGACCTTCCAAGGTCCTTGACCTGGGCCCAGCAACCGTGCCCATGTCTTCACCCACCACTTCCTGCCCTGTCCTGGACGTTCCAGCCACGCAGAGCCAGGCCTGTCCCCACTCAACCCAGCGCTCTGCTCAGGCTCGACCAAGACACATGGGCGGCCCTGGCTGGTGGTTGGGTTTCCTGAGCAGCCGGTGATTTGGCTTTCCTTCAAACGGTCCTGCCTAATTTGGCTTTCCTTCAAACGGTCCTGCCGTATTTGCTCAGCATTTTATTCCAAGGAGGTGGGCCCTGCGGGGGCAGAGCAGTCATCCCCCTTGTAGGTGAGCGGTGCCTGGGTATTGCTGCCCTGGCTTTGCTGCTCCCCTTCAAACTCCTGCTCCCACGTGACATGACACTGCAGTCAGCTTGGGTATCGCCTCCTCCAAGGAGTCTTCCCTGATTCTGCCTTCCACCATCCTGTGCTTCTTGTGTGTCACTTTTTACCTTTGACGGAAGTATAATTTACTTAACAGTAAAATGCATAAATCTTAAGTGTCCGGCGTGATGAGTTTTAACCTATGTATATGCCCCGTGTAACCACCACTCAAATCAAGAAGTGTCACCCTATGTTTTAATCTCTTTTCTTTTTCTAAGTCTGTTTTATTGTAACTATCCTATCTCCTCCCAGCCTGGGATTCTCTCTAGGGCAGGAACACCTGCTGTCTGTCCCAGTGCTCTGTGGAATGAAGTGTGATGGTTTTGGCGTGTGTGTGCATATGGTCATGTCCCCACATGCGTGACCATGAGTTGGGGGTGGGGTGTGGCAGAGGCTGTGCCCATGGGAACTGGTGCATTTTGAACCTGGCTGGGGGCCCTGCTGCGAGGCCAGATGCCCCCTCCTCAGCTGGGAGAGTGCCTGATCCCGCTCCCCAGCCCAGGGCCTCCGCAAGGACCAACACCCCTCCCAGAGAGGCCCCAGCCGGCTGGCAGCCTGGAGATTAGTCTCCAAGGCCACGACGCCAGTTGCCATGGGCACGCGGGCCCGAGTCAGGATTGCGATTCCTCATCCTGGTCACGCAGGCGGTGGCCGCCCCTGCCTGCCCGCCAGGAGCCGGGCTTTAAATAACGAAATGGAAACCTGACCCCCGGGGAGCTGTCTGCCCACCGGAGCCTGGCCTCCCCTCCCGCTGGGACAGGCCCCTGAGGCGACCCAGACACCCGCACACTGCCAGCAGCACCTGCCCCGTCTCTTCTGGGGCAGAGCCTGGGTTTGGGGGTTCCCTTCGTTGGCTTAGCGCCCTGAGCACAGGCGTGGCCCTAGCCTGGTACTCAGGAGCCCGCTCTGAGAAGAGAGCTCACCTTCATGAGCCCCCATCCCCACCTGAGAGGGCTAAAGCCCCACCTTCCAGAATCCAGAGCTCAGCAGGGGCGGGGCTTCCCACGGCCAGGCCCCAGCTCCTCCTCCAAGCGGAAGGCGGGGAAGGCACAAGGCCTCCCTCATTTCCCCAGGAAGCAGCATGATGCACGTGTCTGCCCTTTGCCCGGGCCTGGGCTGCTTTCCTGTCTTGGGGGTGGGGCAGCACGTGGGTTGGTTCTTTAAAAAAACTTTTTTTTTTTAAGAATGAGGTTTCTGTTATTTCTTTCCAAATTGAAAAAGTCATACTCCTCACCTCAGATCATTTACAAAACGCAGAAGAGGAGAGAAAGTCACTCGTGGATGCCGGCCACGGAGATGAAATGTCTGGAGTCTCCATCCCAGGCTTTTCCGTGAGGTCATTAGTCTGTATGATGCCGGTTTCAGCTCCAGTGGGGCACTTAGGTTGTCTGTCATTTCCCTTTTTTATGTGTTGGCGTGTGTATTTCCGGATGTAGGACATGCTTTGGTGAAACGTTTTTGTACATGAGTCTTTGTGTTTTGGATAATTTTCTCAGGATAAATTGTTAGGGAATTCCCTGGCGGTCCAGTGGTTAGGGCTTCACACTTTCACTGCCGAGTTCAATCCCTGGTCGGGGAACTAAGATCCCGCATGCCTTGCGGCTCGGCCAAGAGAAAAAAAAAAAAAAAAAAAAAAGGATAAATTGATTAAAGGACTGGGTCAAAGGGTGGGAACTCAGTTAAAGCTCGGTTAAAGGAGACGTGTCAAGACAACTTTCTTGTATGTTGCGTAACTGGGGATCCCAAACCTGTCTCTTTAAAGCGGTTTATTGAGGGGGGGACAAAGCTATTTATTACGTCAGCAGCTCGATAAGTGTTAGAAAGCAGGTCACCCAGGTAACTACCCAGATCAAGTTTGGAGCATTCCCAGCCCCCCCCAGAGGCCTCTGTCATGCCCCCTTACAGCAGCCAACCCACCCCACTTCCCTGCCAACATGACCACCATCCCGACCTGTAACATCAGAGTTTGGCCTGTGTTTGAACCGCACATAAAAGGAGTTCTGCAGCGTGACCTTTCACACCTGGATTCTTTCATCGTATTGGAGAGACTCGGCCGCGGCATGGCGTGTAGCTGTGTTTTGTTCATACATCTGATGTCTTTTTCAACAGATCAGGCATCAGGGAGAATGCATTGGAGGCAAACACATGGGCAACACACTGAAAGCAGGATACCATCTGGATTATTGCCCGTCTTCAAAGACATAAAGTATGTCTCCCTAAAGGCCCTGCTCTGGTGAATAAGAAAGACTCTGCAGCCAGCACAGCACTTAAGCTCATGGGAGAGCACGCCGTGTTACGGGATGAGCTTGCACTGAGTGTGCAGGGATCTAGGGTACAGTCCGTCCCCTCTGGGCCTTGGTTTCCCCAGAAGCACGTGGAGGTGGTCGGATGGGGGTCCATCCAGCTCTGAGTGCTATGACATTGTATACTTAAAAGCACTAAGAGGGCTTCCGTGGTGGCGCAGTGGTTGAGAGTCCGCCTGCCGATGCAGGGGATATGGGTTCGTGCCCCGGTCTGGGAAGATCCCACATGCCGCGGAGTGGCTGGGCCCGTGAGCCATGGGCCATGGCCACTGAGCCTGCGCGTCCGGAGCCTGTGCTCCGCAATGGGAGAGGCCACTACAGTGAGAGGCCCGCGTACCGCAAAAAAAAAAAAAAAAAAAAGCACTAAGAGTCTCTTTTCTAAAGTGGGTGAAGTTTGGTCTCGTGATCCTATTTACCAACTTGCCTCACTTTCTACATAAAGCAAATGTGAGCTGTCTTTGAGCTCTGCCCACATTACCCCGAGGCCAGGTGACTTGACAGAAGGATCTTTGCAGATGGTGCCTGTCTCTCCTTTAAAAACTTGCACAGACCCTCTCTAAGAGGCCTTGATAAGTGGGCAGCTTCTACTTGAAAACCCCCAGGGATGGGGAACCCCGGGGCCCACGAGGCTCCTGGTCTTCCATTTGGAGACAGCCCTCCCGGTGGGGTAGCTTTTCCTGTGTTGAGTCAAAGCCTGTATCCCTGTAACCTCTACCAGTGTGACATGAATGCACATGGACTAGTGTGGGGCTTCAGGAGCCAGTCATGAATCAAAGATTGGGGAGATGATGGGCATCACCAGGCCTGGCATCATGGGTCCCCTTGATAGTGTTCGGTAAATGGTAGGAGCTACTGTTAGTGTTCTTATTACTTTTTAATTGTGGTAAAATACCCGTCACATAAAATTTACCATCTTAACCATATTTAAGTGTACATACAGTTCAGTGGCTTTAGGTACATTCACATTATTGTGCAACAAATCTCCAGAACTGATTTCTTCTTCCCAAAGGGAAATTCTATCCCCCTTGAACACTAACTCCCCCTTCCCCCTCTCCCCAGCCCCTGGCACCCACATGTGACTCTGCCTCTGTGACTTTGACTACTCTGGGTACCGCTTATAAGTAGAATCACACGGTATTTGTCTTTCTGTGACTGGCTTGTTTCTCTTGGCATAATGTCCTCAAGGTTCATCCATGTGGTAGCAGGTGTCAGAATTTCCTTCCTTTTTAAGGCTGCATAATATTCCATTGTATGTATAGACCACATTTTCTTTATCCATTCATCCATCAGTGGACACTTGGCTATAAGTGTCCATAGACACTTGGCTATGCTATGTCCATAGCATAATGCTGCTATGGACATAAGTGTATAACTATCTCTTGGAGACTGATAATAATAATATTAATAAAAGAATATTTTTTTTTTTTTTTTTTTTTTTTTTGCGGTACGCGGGCCTCTCACTGTTGTGGCCTCTCCCATTGCAGAGCACAGGCTCCGGACGCGCAGGCCCAGCGGCCATGGCTCACGGGCCTAGCCGCTCTGTGGCATGTGGGATCTTCCCGGACCGGGGCACGAACCCGTGTCCCCTGTGTCGGCAGGCAGACTCTCAACCACTGTGCCACCAGGGAAGCCCTAAAATAATTATTTTTAATTATTATAAATTATTATTATTATAATAAAATAATAATATTATTTTATTATTATCAACATTGCTATGATATAGGATCTCAAACCTGGGATGGATCTGAGAAGTCACCTCTTTCGATCCCTCCTTCAGTGCTTGAGTCGGTCCATCCAGTATCCTGCTGAGACTTCTTCCGGCCTTGGATGCATGCCAGGGGTGGGATGAGAGCCCTACTACCTTCTAACACGTCTGACCATCTGAGTGCCAGGAACTGGGGTGGCATAGGGTGGAGGAAAGAGGCTTTGTGAGAGGGATCATGGTAGAGGGAAGCTCAACCAGCCATCTCCTCTGTCTCCAGATGACCCAGTAGAAGGAAGCAGGTGGGGGCTTTGGCAGGAGAAACTCGAATTTGATGCTTGGGCCAATGTTCGTGCATGGCAAGGATTAGGGGATGGTGATATTTATCAAGAGAGTCTTGGAGACCGAGGTCTATAAGAATAGATTCCATTTCAATTGACAGGAATTAATCCCTCAACAGTGCAGTGAGGTACATCCGATTTGCCCTGTTTTCCAGATGAGGAAAGCAAGGTTTGGGGAGATTAAATATTTTGCTTCCTGGAAGGAAGGGCTTTTTCTCCTTGAACGGTGCCCGGCACTGGGGCTTTTTTTTTAAAGGTTATTGGATTGATTTATTTTTGTTTAGTTATATCCCATCTTATTTCAGAAGGGATTTGAATGATTCATAAAGAAACATAAACTATATAGCAAGATGGTTGGAGGACTTCCCTGGTGGTCCAGTGGTTAAGACTTCGCCTTCCAATGCAGGGGGTGCAGGTTCAGTCCCTGGTTGGGGAGCTAAGATCCCACATGTCTTGCGGCCAAAAAACCAAAACGTAAAACAGAAGCAGTATTGTAACAAATTCAATAAAAATTTTTAAAAAGACAGTAAAAAACAAAGGTTGTGTCCTGACACGGAAGCAGAAGTGAGCCTAAGTTTGATAAAGATGCGTGCTGTGGAGTCTGTTTCCATTAGGATTGTGTTCAGTTGTAAGTAATCTGATAAACAGAGACTTAAGAAGTGAGGGTTGGGACTTCCCCGGTGGTCCAGTAGTAAAGAATCCATCTCCCAGTTCAGGGGATGCGGGTCCAATCCCTGGTTGGGGAACTAAGATCCCACATGCCGCAGGGCAACTAAGCCCTCGAGCCGTGACTACTGAGCCCAGGCACCACAACTAGAGAGAAGCCAGCACCACAACGAAGAGCCCACGTGTCGCAACTGAGACATAAATAAACAAACAAACAAACAAACAAATATTTTTTTAAAAAGTGAGGGGTTTGTTTCCTCCTATAATGAGAAGTCTGGAGGCAGGTGGCCCAGCCCTGGGGCAGCCTTCTGGGACTTTAGGGAGACCAGTGCCTTCCCTTCCCTGGCTTTTCCATCCTAGGTGGTGGCTTTGGTCATCCTGAGGTACTCGGGACTGTGGGCCACTAGGCAGCAGGTGGGAGGGGTGGGGCAGCCAGTGCCTGCTCTGTGGGCAGGAGAGAAGAGGGTTGGGTGAACCAGCTACACCGTTGGCCACAGAATCCTAGATGCTTTCTGCGGGTCGATCACCAAATGGGATGGCCACTCTCTAGTCACCAGTTACAAAAGGAGTGTTGGTCTGTTATAAAATAGACCAGGAAGCAAAAACGGATGATTTTTTTCTTTGGTCACACTGTGAGGCTTGCGGGATCTTAGTTCCCCAACTAGGGACTGAACCCGGGCCCTGAAAGTGAAAGCGCCGAGTCCTAACCCTTGGACTGCCAGGGAATTCCCCAAATGGGTGATTTTTTTTTTTTTTTTTTTTTTTTTTTTTTACAACTGGTAAAGGTTGACTTAACTAGGATGCCTTTAGCTACAAGAAAAAGAAACCTCCACCGAGCGAGGCTTATGAAACGTGGGCTATTGTTATATCCAGCCTGAAGCCCGGAGGTGGCAGGTCCAGATCATGAGCGTCCAGGTTCTTCCACGGGTCTGCTCTGCTGTCCTCTGCATGATGGCTTCACCTCCTGTGCTGGCTCCTCTCGTGGTCCTCAGACGGCTGTCATGGTTGGGGGTGTCACATTAGACCATCCCGACATCCTCGTTTCAGTCCCTTTCTAAGAGCAGGGAAAACTTTCCTAGAAGCCTCATGTCTCAGTGGCCAGAAGTAGCTTCCATGCTTCTCCTTGAACCAATCCCAGGTGAGGGAGGGAATGGGATTGCCTTGATGTAAGACTCAGGGCGTCACCAAAATTTGCCGCCCCAGGTGTGAATTTAGGTGCCAGGACATAACGGGGGCTCTGTTAGCAGGGAGGAGGGAAAGGACTGGGGTCAGAGGTGGGATTGGGATTCTAGTGTCTCGACCACAAATCCAGGCTGCCTTCCATTGTACTATGGCCAGTGTAAGACCCCCTCCAGCTGCCCCGCTGGTGTGGAAGTCAGGGCAGTGGCCTGCTTTATTCTCTGCCAGCTGCAGCGATGGGTGGACAGTGGGGAGGGGACGAGAACTCAGGGCCCCAGGTAATTCCATCCCCACTGGGGAGCCCCTGGGACAGGAGATCCCATTATAGGTAGGACTGCTGGGGAGAAGGGATGCCCCCCCTCCCCTCAGGAGGGGAGAAATTTCTTTTTGTTTGTTCTCTCAAGCTTCTTTTTCAAGAAACACAGGCATATGGCAGCGGATGGTGCGGGGGCCGTGTTTGGGTGGTTTGTGTGCTCTTGCCTTTGGCGTGGTGATAGTATTTTTTTCCACTGGCTCCAGTGCCCAGCTGGTACATCGGGCATTGAGACTTGAGTCAAAGGTGCTCCCCTGGCATCCGGAAAAAATCCAACTCTTTCCAGTGGTGGCTCCTGGCATTTCCTATAGGGAAGGGATGGGAGAACTTTCCAGCAAACCCAGGTCTGAGCTCTGTAGAAGTCTGAACTGAGGAATGTGTGTCCAGGAGGTTGAGGATGTGGACTGGGATTTGTGAGGGGGACGTGGTGAGTGAAGGGGTCCTGGATTCATTCCTGAGGCTGCTGTAACAATTACCATAAACTTAGTGCCTTAAAAAAACCGAAAATTCTTTTCTTACTGTGTGGGAGACCAGAACCAGAATCAGTACCACTGGGTCAAAATCAAGGTGTCAGTAGGGTTGTGCTATCTCTAGAGGCTCTCAGGGAGAATCTGTCCCCTCTTCTTCTGGCTTCTGGTGGCTGCTGGCATTCTGTGGCTTGTGGCCGCATCACTCCAGTCTTGAAGGCCGGTATCTTCCCATCTCTCTCTGCTCTGTCTTCATGTGGCCTTCTGCGTGGGTCAAATCTCCTTCTGCCTCCTTATAAGGATATGTGTAATGGCATTTAAGGGCCACCCAGATAATCCAGCATAATCTCCGCATTGCAAGGTCATTAACTTAATCACATCTGCAAAAGTGATTTTTCCATATAAGGTGACATTTCAGGCTCCAGGGATTAGGACGTGACTGTCTTTGCGGGGCCTTTTTTGGGCCTACCACAAGTCCTTAAGGGCAAATTTGAGCAGCTGTTCTTATAGAAGGGCTCTCTGGTAATATATACCAACCAGGAAGAGGGGGTGGGTGGAAATTCCCAGCTGACCCCCGCTTCTCTTCCCATCTCAGCTCTGCCCCACAGTAGGGGCAACCTTGCACACGTGCCTGTGGACACCCTAAACATGTACCCAAGTTCCATTCACCCTACCAAACAGCTGCCCCCTGGGGATGCACCTGCACCTACCTGCACCTGCATGGTCTGCCCTCAGTGTATCAGTTACCTATCACTGCATAACAAATAGCCCCAAACTTAGCAATGTCAAACAGCAGTCATTTCTCATTTTAACCTCTCACAGTTTGGGATTTGACTAGACTAAGCTAGATGGTTCTTGTTCAAGGTCTCTCCTACAATTACAGTCAAAAGATGGCTGGGGTCGGGGTTGTCTCAAAGACTTCCTTACTCACGAGGCTGGTGCCTGGCCTGCGAAAGAGCTGGGGCTCCTCAGGCATCTCTAGATCCACTCAACCTGTCCACCACAGTGGCTTCAGGACAGCCAGACTGCTTATATGTTGACCCAGAGCTCCGACGTTGAGTGTCTCTAAGAGAGCAAGATGCCAGGAGAAACCAAGCGCCCTTTGGGACCTGGCCTTGGAGGTCAGGGTGGCATCTCCAGAACATCTGTTGGTTAGAAGTGAGTGATTAAGGGACGTCCCTCGTGGTGCAGCAGTTAAGACTCCTCACTCCCAGTGCAGGGGGCCCGGGTTCCATCCCTGGTCAGGGAACTAGATCCTGCGTGCCGCAACTAAAGATCCTGCATGTCGCAACTAAAGATCCCGCGCATGGCAATGAAGACCCCCACAAGCCACAGCTAAGACCCGGTACAGCCAGATTAATTAATTAATTAATTAATTAATTAATTAAAAAGAAGTGAGTGATTAAGGCCCATATTCAAGAGGATGGGAGAAGTGTTAAAGAATTTGCCATCATGTTTAAAGCCACCTTGGGTGGACACACCAGAGAAGAGGCCCCCTGGGGGTCCAGAACGGGGAATTGCTTGCCCAGTGGATTCCAGGGACCTGAGTGCCCAGAAGGTGGTCTGGGGCAGATGTGGGGTGTGTCCTCTTAGGCTTGTAGGCTGCTTGCCCCTTGGACCAGGGCTGGAGCAGGACCTCTGAAGTGCAGTCCCAGGCTCTGAGGTCAAGGGTGGGATTCCTACTAGACAGTCCCAGAACCTGACCGTGGTCTGTGTAGAAAGTGCTTCAGCCATCTGCCCTCCCAGCCTCACTGATGACCCTGAGCCACATCATGCTTGCTAGTGACTCAGGGTCTTTGCCCATGCCACCTCCTGTCCAGAGTGCCCCCTTCCTCCCCACCCACCTTGTTCATGTCTCCTGATTCTTTCAAACCTGCAGAAACAGCCCCTCCCATCAGACACCTTTCCAGGCCTTTGTGTACCAGGCTGGTACTCAGCAGGCCTGGGGGGCACACAGGAACTGGTGGTCTCATGGGGGCCCAGATACCTCTGCATCCTAACTGAAGGAGAGTTGCAGGGTTGGAGGGAAGAAGGAGCTGTGGGTGCCCAGACGAGGGGCAGCAGGCCAGCCTGGAGGGTCAGGACATGCCTGACCACAGCAAAGAGTGAGCCAGGAAGAGGGAAGGGTGTCTCTTCTGAAGGGCACAGGGGTGCTACGGCCCAGAAGCCAGAGGTCAGGCATGTCCAGGGGCCTGTAGGCTGGTGTTTTGGGCGCCAGAGGGAGGGCAGCAAGGCTAGGATCAGGGATCAGGTCATCTCCTGGTATAGCTGTGACTTTGGACAGCACGGTGACCCCTGAGGGCAAGGTTTGTGTCCTGTTCATCTGTGTGTGTGGCACTGCTGGGCCTGGGCTTGGGTTGGTGCCTTCTCTCTGACTGTCTCCCTATGGGTGGAGCCCCAGCAGGACTTGCATCAGCATACTTGCGTGTGCACCTGTGATGTGGGTAAGTGTGTGTTGGGTTGCTAGTGCTCACACTCACCTGTGGGTCAGAGATGTGTTTGTCAGGCACACACTCTTTCTCTCCCCCTTGCCCCATTCCAGCAGAGGTCACTGAGCAGCCACTCTCATTTCAGTGTTGACACTTAGTAAGTACAACCAAACACTTCCCCTTACTCACAGAGTGAGTGTTATGTATCTCCAAGCCATGCTTCTTGCCTATGCCTCTCTCCACAGAAATGCGAATACTGTCTGTCCATTTGTGTTCTCAGAGAACTCCTATTCACCCTTCAAATCCCTTCTCAACAATCATCAACTCAGGAAAACCTTGTTTGGAAACCCTGACTCCCCCAAAGCTAAATAAACAGAAATTGTTTAAATAAAAGGGTGGGACTTCCCTTGTGGTCCAGCAGTTAAGACTCCGCACTCCCAATGCAGGGGGCCCGGGTTCGATCCCTGGTCAGGGAACTAGATCCCACATGCTGCAACTAAAGATCCCACATGCCACAACTAAGACCTGGCACAGCCAAATAAATAAATAAATAAATAAATAAATAAATAAATAAATAAATAAATATTTGATAAACAAATAAAGGGGGGGAGCCTTTTCCCCCCATATCAAGCCTTGTTGCCTGGGTGAGCTTCTCCTCTTATTCTCATTTCATGGTTCTATAATTTTTTTAAATTAATTAATTTATTTTTGGCAGCATTGGGTCTTCGTTGCTGCATGCAGGCTTTCTCTAGTTGTGGCGAGTCAGGGCTACTCTTCATTGCAGCGTGCAGGCTTCTTATCGCGGTGGCTTCTCTTGCTGTGGAGCACGGGCTCTAGGCGCGCGGGCTTCAGTAGTTGTGGCACGTGGGCTCAGTAGTTGTGGCTCGTGGGCTCTAGAGCACAGGCTCAGTAGTTTTGGTGCACGGGCTTAGTTGCTCCGCGGCATGTGGAATCTTCCCAGACCAGGGCTCGAACCCGTGTGCCCTGCATTGCCAGGCGGATTCTTAACCACTGCGCCACCAGGGAAATCCCTGGTTCTGTAATTTTTTGTGGACT
This sequence comes from Mesoplodon bidens, assembly GCF_964165515.1. NCBI lineage: Eukaryota > Metazoa > Chordata > Mammalia > Artiodactyla > Ziphiidae > Mesoplodon > Mesoplodon bidens. The sequence goes on from NC_138171.1 coordinate 38,315,023, forward strand.
GGGCCTGTGAGCTCTAAGAGGGCAGGCACGGCTGTCTGAGTCATTTCCAGGAGGTGTTAAGTAAACAAATTGGGGTGAAAGGAGGCCCGGGAAGCATCTCCCCTGGGGCCTCCCCACAGGTGGCCAGACCTCCAGCTTCTGCTGAGTTGTTGTAGGCTGCCCGCCCCACCCCCCAAGAGCACATTGCCTTGGGACTTTGACCCAACTGATGACCAGGTGGAGGTGTGCTCTCTGTTCTGTCCCAGTGTGGCCTTGCTGGGTGGCTGATGAGTACCCAGTGTAGCCCTCGGGGTTCAACAAGTGTGTGTGGAAAGGAAGGAGGGGCACCCAACACATGTGCTGGGGGACCCGGACATGCCGGCACGTGGGAGGAGGGCTTGGGCTGCTGCAGACCCGGCTCGTGGTTAGCCCGTTGCTCGCCACCCCCTAGTTAGGCTGCTTGCAGGAGGGCGGGTGGCGTTTGTTTCTTGGTTCACCCCCAAGCCAGCAGGGACAAGTGACCTGGCGAGGCTGGTCTCACTCTGACTGGTGGCTTCTCTTGTTCTGTGTGTGTCATACACACACTGTCTCTTTTTTTTACCCATCCCCATGCCGACACATGAATGCTCACTCACACTTCTGCCTCTTTCAACACGTGCTCTTCAACCTCGGTGGAGACTTGAGGGACGTGGGATTCCCAGTTGGGCCACTGTCCAGGGAAGGAACCTGTCAAAGGTGGCCCTGGGCTCTGGGGACAGGCTCGCTTTCTGCAGGCCCAGGAAGGAGAAATATACCCTCCTGCCAGGAGTCTCCTTACCTGCGCCTGCCCTGGGGTCCCACGGGCAGGGAAGCAGGGTGCAGGGTGGGCCCCCTTCTCTGCCAGCCGGGCTGAGCCCCCCGATCTGTCGCTGCTCCAGAGGGAAGTGAGTTGAAGGTTGCATCGTGGGGTGGAAGGAACCAGGATTAGTCGGCATGATCTGGACTCAGGTCCTGGCTTTGCCACATCCTGGCTTTGGGACGCTTGAAACTCGAAATCCTTCTCTGTAAAATGAGGGTGGTTGTGAGAATTAACTAGTCCTGGGCACCTGGGGAGCAGTGCTTCGGCTTCTTCCCTCCCTCCCCTGGGCACCTGCTGTTCTGGCTCTGGCCCACTTCGCGTATCCTCTGCGTGCGGCCCCGAGTCCCTGGGTCATGGTGTGAAGGACAAGCGCCTGGGCTCCTGCGGTCAAGTGCACAAGCCCTGCCCTGGTTCCTGTCTGCCCGGCTCCAGCCAGGAGTGGGGCCAGCCCACCGGTCTCATCACCCACCTGGCTGTCCTGTCACCGTGCCTGGGGTTCCACCCTTAGCCCCGTTCCTCTGAATTAGGAGTCCTGCGCCAAGGAGGAGCAAAAAGAGAACGGACCGAGGGTGTCAGATGCCCCTAATCCCATCCTGGCTTCATCACTCACTTTGAGCAAAAATGTGCTGCCTCTGGGACTTGGTTTTTTCACCCTTGAAATGGGCCCAGTTCCCTCCATCCTGCTGCGCTCCAGGGGTGGAGGTCACAGGTGTCAGCGTGCTCATAAACGGGCACTCCCAGGGGAGGGGGACAAGAGGGTGGCTCTTCAGCCAGGGCGAGGAAGAGGGAGCTGGCAGGGGAAGCAGGACAAGGAGGGAAGGGGCGTGCGGGGTGCTGAACCCCTGGATGAAGGGGGCATCTAGGATGGTGGGTGGGGAAAGACGGGTTTTTTATGGGTTGGGCTGGGAGCTTTGTCTGCAGCCCTGATTTTTTGCCTACACACCCTTCTCCCCCCCGCCATCAGCCCCATCCACTTCTCCTGCGGGGCCCCCTGTCACTGGGGGAGGTCAGGTTCCCTCCAGAGTGAGCACCTGTCTTCCCAAGGGCCCAGGCCATGGACAGCAGTAAGGGCAAGTTCAAGGACAGTCCCGCCTCAGCCTCTCAGTGGCCCAGTGCAGGGTGTTTAGGATTGGAACCCCCAGCCCAGGTGCTGTCTCCTCACCCTCGCCCAGGGCCCGGGGGAGTGGCCTTTCTGGGCCCGACTGCCATGGGGGCCTCCCTCCCGGGGGCAAGTCTGCCTTGAGTTGGGGCAGCGGTGACTCAGCCATGGACACAGCACTCAGCTAATCTTTGGCTCAGGGACCGGGAAGGCCTCCACCTCTCAGTGGCCAGCAAAGCTGCCACTGTCTGGGCCAGAAATCCTAGACAAGTGTAGGAGGCAGGCGGGGGGCAGAAAAACTGAGCTGCTTGGAAACATCCCCAGAGATCATCCAGGCCCTCTACCTGACTGCGTGTCAGAATCTCCTAGGGGCTGAAAAATACAGCATCCGGGGCCTGAGGTAGACTTGTCACCTCAGGGCTTCTAGGGGGTGGGCCCCAGGAAGCTGGGAGCTGGACCGGCACGTGTTGGCGGCAGCTGGGCCACCTGCCCGCCTCACTCACACATGGGCAAAGGGAGGCTGGAAAGCCGGGTGATGGGGCAGGTGTCACACAGCAGTGTCCCTGCAGACCAGGGACCCAGATCTTCCCTCCACCTGCCCCAGCTCTGCCTTTTGGGGCTTTATAAAACAAGGTTGTCCCCTCTGGTCCCTGTGTGACCTTCAAACACATCAAGAGAGTGGCTTCCTCCCCTCCTGTGATCTCCTGGATCAAACAACCCCGCCTCCTGCTCTGGGAGACCCTCCCCCTTTGTCCCCTCCCCTGGAGCCCCCAAGCCTGTCTCTCATCTCTAAGTGAAATTGGATATTTTGGACCGAAAGGCAGGACCTAATGTCCCTGGCTTTGCCTTCCTTATTGGGGTCTGTCCTTGTCCTCAGTGGGCGAGAGGGGCATTTGGGCTCCCGGCTCTGCTGGTCCCTGTGTCATGGGGAGACCAACCATCCTGCTTTGCCTCGGACTAAGGGGTTTCTGTACTAAACGCGGGAAGGTCCCAGGCAAACCAGGGCGAGTTGTTCAGCCTGGCTGAGCATCAGCTGTGGATCCGATCGGCCGGTCTTCCTGCTCCCCGCGTCCTGGCAGGTGTGAGGGGTACAGTCCTCATGGTGCATGTTAACGGGAGAGGACTGGGCTTGGTGACAGAGGGACAGATGGATGGAGCTCATGCCCACTACCGTCTGTGATGGAGTGATGATACAGCAAGGAAGGCGGCTCACATTCTGACAAGCGTCGAGGTGGTGCTGATGCTGCAGGTCCTGGGACCACACTTGGAGGAGCACCTGTGCAGGACACCTGTCTGACCCAGCAGCCTCCCTCATGTTCAGTTCCTGGACTGTACCTCCTTCGTGATCCAATTACATCCAAAGTTGCAATCCCCCATGTTACCTTTTTATTTTGAGAGCCAGGCCAGGCCAGCGTTGTCAGACCACCCTGCTTAAAGCTTGCAAACATCCTGGCTCCCACCCAGAGTGGCTGACCATCACACTTGTTGTCAGTTCCCCAGATATTTTTGTTTTGGGCCACTCCACGCGGCATGCGGGATCTTAGCTCCCCGATCTTAGTTCCGTGACCCGGGATCGAACCCGTGCCCCCTGCGGTGGAAGCTCGGAGTCCTAATCACTGGCCGGCCAGGGAAGTCCCCGTTTCCCCGACTATTTGTTGAGTGTCCCTGAAAACCCAAGCAGGTGCTCAAGGCAGTGAAAATATGGTAAACCTGACAGCCTCTGGTCTCCCGGGGCCACATTCCACGTGGGGAAATCTGGCAGGCAGCACGTGAACAGGTCACTTCGGATGTTCTGAAGGAAATAAACGAAGAGGTGGGGGCAAGGGGTGGGGGCTGCCGCCTGGCTGCTGGGTCGGAGAAGGCTCAGAGGACCTGGTGGTTGGGCTGAGGCCTGATGGAGCGAAGAGGGCAGCGGGAGGAGACGGGGACCGGGCAGAACCTTCCGGGCGGGAGGAGCCGTGAGTCCGAGGCCCCAGAAGGGAGCACACGGTGTGTTCTGGAGACAGAAAGAGGGCAGTGCTGGAGCCAGCACAGAGCGGGGAGGGCAGACAGGCCCAGGTCACACCGGCCTGCAGCGTGGGGAGGTGACATTCTGCCTGCGGTGGGAACCCCCTGGAAGCTTCTTAGCGGGAGAGCCACGTGCGACTGATGTGGCAGCTGCTTGCAGGGGGACCGTGGGGGCAGGAGGAGGGCAGGGAGGCTAGTGAGGAGCCACCGTCCCCACGTGGGTGAGCGAGGATGGTGGCCTGGACGGGGAGGCGGCGAGAAGTGGGCAGACCTGGGTGCATCCTGGAGGCGAGCTCGCAGGACTCTCCCTGGATCGTTTCAGGGACGTGGCAGAAGAGAGCCGGGGGTGAGGCCTCAGTGTCAGCCTGCATCTGAGCTGATGACAGGAGAGGAGCGGACCTGAGCAGGAAACGCGGGCCGTGTTCCGTTTGGGTTGCTTGTTAGACGTTGAACAGGAGAGGGGGAGGAGGTAGCATCTCAGGAGACGGGGGAGGGGAGAGAGAAATGGAGAGTCCCCAGCACACAGGTGACATGTAAGCCGTGAGACTGCCTTGCAGTGAGGGAGGGAGTTGGACAGGGATGAGAAGAGGGCCCAGGAGCCTCCAGCGGTCAGCGGTCAGTGCCAGGAAGGACGTGGCCGGGAGGTGGGGGGGAAGCCAGGTGTGTGGCCCTTGGCAGCCCTGGGAGAAGGGTTTGGGGAGGGATGCTCACAGCTCCCTGCTGCCTTTTGGCCCTCGTAGGCCTTACCCCCCCAGGAACCCGGGGGTGGGTGGAAGTCCCTTGTCACTGAGGGCTTCCTGGCCACTTGTGCCCCAGGTCAGGAGCCAGCCACCCATCACCCAGGATGTCACTTCTGATATCCTCTCTCAGGTGACACAGAGCAGCCCTTAGCTGCCTCCAGCCTCGCCCGGCCCCTCGTCCTCGCTTGCTGGCGTGTGGCGTGTGTGGCGGCTCAGGCAGTGGCCTCTGTTCCTGCCATCCACTCCCCCTGGGGACTTCCTCCTGTTCGTTTTTTGGGCACTTGCCTTCTGGTTAACTAGCATACTTCACGCTCTGTTCTGTGTCGTTTGTTGGTTTCATTGGATGGTTTTCTTCTCCCTTGTTTTCAGATTAGAAGTAGCCCCACCTTACAAATGAGAAAACGGGGGGTTTAGGTGGTTGGTCCAATGTGGTCCTGGCAGCCCCAGGCCTGGGTCTCACCGTGTGCGTGGTTCACAGCTCGTGGCTCCCAGCCCAGCGCTCTGGCCCCCCTGTTCCACCCACAGCAGCTCCAGCCATGGGAACCTGCCCCTCTCTCCGAGGTCCGGGAGGATCTTCTCCTGCCCTCCTACCCAAACACACCCAGCTGCCTAGGGCTCGGCCTCCTTGGGCTCCAGCTCCAGACAGAGCGTCCTGGGAGCCCAGACGGACTAGAAGTCAGGGGATGGCCCACAGCCTGGCCCCCTCCTCCTCCCTCCCTGGCTCCTTTCTAAATGGATTAGGACCTTTGCCGGAAGGAGCCAGCAGCCGTCTGGGGCGACCGGAGGCCAGGACTGGAGCGCTGTCTGGTGCCTCCTGCTTTGCCCTGATTCGATTTAGGCTCCAGCAGCTGGGAGGCTGGCAGCCTGAGGCCTTTCTGGAAGTGGCTCAAGGGACTGGGGGGCAGGGGGTGGCTGAGGGGAGGGGGCAAGACTTCACGCACCCCAGGCAGGCAAACCTCTCAGCTGGTCATGCAACAGACCTGCGATTGGGCTTCGTGCCACAGAAGGCCCCTGGCTGATGCTTGGTCCATTAGCAGGTCCCATCCGGGGCCTGTCATACCCTCAGCATCCCTTAATAACATGGGTTTCAAACTTTTATTAAAAATAAGGCACCCGGGACTTCCCTGGTGGTCCAGTGGTTAGGGCTCCACGCTTCCACTGCAGGGGGCACAGGTTCAGATCCCTGGTCGGGGAACTAAGATCCCACATCCATGCAGCATGGCCAAAAATAAATAAATAAATAAGGCAACCTAGGAGAAGAAATACATTTTATAAACATTTAGAAGTGAACCCATACACATTTTGGCCAACTGCTGACCTGGCCAGTTATTTTGTTTGTTTGTTTGTTTTGTTTTAATTAATTTATTTTATTTTATTTATTTTTGGCTGCCTTGGGTCTTTGTTGCTGCACGCCGGCTTTTCTCTAGTTGTGGTGAGCGGGGGCTACTCTTCGATGTGGTGCGCAGTCTTCTCATTGCGGTGGCTTCTCTTATTGCGGAGCATGGGCTCTAGGCGCGCAGGCTTCAGTAGTTGCAGCACACGGGCTCAGTAGTTGTGGCGCATGGACTTAGTTGCTCCACAGCATGGGGGATCTTCCCAGACCAGGGCTCGAACTCGTCCCCTGCATTGGCAGGCAGATTCTTAACCACTGCGTCACCAGGGAAGTCCCTGGCCTGTTGTTAAAATCAGTATTTATCTACAGCCAAGTAGCCAACTTGGGCCAGGACGGAGTCCAGAGCGAAGCTCTGGTGCATCCCTAATTTCTTTGAATGTTTCCATCTCTGTCATTGGATGCATCTCACCTTGTATGTGTGACGTGCTCTGATTGCTGTTCCGTGTCATCGATTTTATAACCCACTAAAAGGCTACAGTCTGTGGTTTGGACTACACTGAGCTGGACACTGGGGGTGCAGCGGTGATTGGCAGACCAGTCCCTGCCCTCATAGAGCTTACAGTCCACGGGGCAGCTGTGGTGGCAGAAGACACTATGGACTTGGCACTATATTAGGTGCCAGGCCCAGCCATCACCTACCCAGGACCTCCGACCCCCAACCCCAGTTGCATGCACAGATTCCTTTACCCCCAAGAAGCAGAGAGGGCAGGACTCACCGGCTCCCTCTGATGCCTGCAGCTCTGTTCCCTGATCCCACCCCTGAACTGGCCACCTGGGGCCCTTGCACAGAGCGCTAGAAGGTCCGAGCCCGGGGAGGGAAACTGAGCGTTCCTGCCTCTGCCCTCTACCCTCTCCTTTGCTTGGATTGGCGAGGGGACAGCTGCCCCATAGGAAGATGCTGGCACCGGGGCGTCCTGTGGGTGGGCCCCCTGGACCTGATTCCTGGGGTCAGGAAAGGGAGGGGCAGGATGGATCGGGGACCGAGGGAGGCTGACCTTTGTATCTAGTGGGGCCCGGGCCCGGCTGGGTAATACAGGGCCAGCAGACTTGTTCCCTGCCTGGTGTCGCCCCGACATGACACCCTGATCTGAGGGCGCCTCAGCAAGCGGGGAGGATACAGCTGTGTCCTCCGGGAACCTCATGACGAGGGGCAGTGTCCTGTGTTGGGGGAACCTCACCTGAGGTGAAGGGGCCTCTGCCCCGTGGTATCTCTCTGCACCTCTGAGATTCAGTCCTGGAAGCCAGGAAGTAGACCGAAGCTCCACGGCCTTGGGGTGGCGGCCTTCCCCCGGGGAGCATGTGACTTGATACACAGCTGTGATGGGGGGCTCGGGGACAGGTGGGAGGCCAGGGACACCTGACCAGCCTGGGCAGGAAGGGGCAGGAGGTGGGGCAGTCTGGGGCACCTTGCCAGCAGAGGTGACAGTTAAAAGCTAAGGGGGCAGGGCTTCCCTGGTGGCGCAGTGGTTGGGAGTCCGCCTGCCGATGCAGGGGACACGGGTTCGTGCCCCGGTCCGGGAGGATCCCACATGCCGCGGAGCGGCTGGGCCCGTGAGCCATGGCCGCTGGGCCTGCGTGTCCAGAGCCTGTGCTCCACAACGGGAGAAGCCACAACAGTGAGAGGCCCGTGTACCGCAAAAAAAAAAAAAGCTAAGGGGGCAGTCAGTAGATGCCGAAGGGGCCAGGGAGGGCACTCAGGGAGAACAGAACTGGTGACAGCTGAGGAGCCGTGAAGGATGTCCGTGTGTTTGGAGGATGGTGACACTTAGAGTGTCAAGAGCATGGGGTATGAGGAGGAGCTGAGGCGAGGGACAAGAGTCTAGAACCTTGAATACCAGGCTGAGGAGTCAAGAGATAATGTGGGCAGCAGGGAGCTATGGAGGGTGTGTGAGCAAGGGAGGGCCATGGCCAGAGGGGTGTGCGTGGGGAGAGTTGGCATTTAGGGCCTGCCAGGCAGACTGCTTGTGGGTTTGGCTCTGGGGGTGCAGACTTGGGGAGACATGCCCTGAGACACCCCCGCCCCCGTTATCCTGCTGTCTGTTCCCACACCTGTACAGGCCGTGTGCAGGCTGCTGTGTGTCCAGGCCTGTCAAAGCTCAACCCCCATCATGCATATAAGACCCTTAGGTGAAGAGAAGGCCAGCTCTTGATTTGTCCCACCTGGGAAGTAGAGGTGGCCTTGGGGATCCCGGGGGCCTGGTGGGTTAGTGGTGGGGGCAGCCACCACGTGTGACATGCCCTACGGCCCACGGCCACCTCCGCCTCCTCCCTTCCTCCATCCAGGCGACCATGGCCTTGCTGGGAAAGCGCTGCGACGTCCCCACAAACGGCTGTGGGCCTGACCGCTGGAACTCTGCCATCGCCCGCAAAGACGAGATCATCACTAGCCTCGTGTCTGCCTTAGATTCCATGGTGAGTGCCCCTGCCCACCCCTGGAGGAGTGGGGCAGCCAGCCTTTGTAACCTCTGCCACTCGCAGGAGCCCTCGCCGACCTGAGCCTCAGTGTCCCCACCTGCTACAAGGCCTGTCTGCCGACGCCGGGGTGGGAGGCTTAAGTGAGGTCAAGTGTGTGGAACTCCAGCTCTCACCCCCTCACCCCGTCTTCGTTTCGTCACCTCTTACAGTTGAAGTCCCATCCCTGGGATGGTCACAAGTCTCCCTCCCAGCAGGTCACCTGTAGGGTAATGTGTCACAGTGATTCATTAGAAAGCTGTCACCCCCGTTGTTAAAGCCAGGGCTGTAACTGCATCACTCCTCTGACACCGTTGCCTCCATACCTAAACCTATAGCAGTTTATCCCAAATGAGAAAATAATAGGGAATTCCCTGGTGGTCTAGCGGTTAGGACTCAGAGCTTTCACTGCCAGGGGCTCGGGTTAGAGCCCCAGTAGGGGAACTAAGATCCCACAAGCTGCACGGCTCAGCCAAAAAAAAGAGAGGGAGAGAGAAAATAATAATGTCATTTTCCTGTAGACTTTTCCTGGGGCAAGTTCTGTGACAGAAGGTAGGCAGGTGTCTTTAAAAAAAAAAAAAATCTGTCTGGCATCCGTTAGCTGCACCCCCTGCATTTTGGTTCAGTGAAGTTGAACTTCAGAGAGGACAGTACTTTGCCTGATGTCACACAGCATGATCAGTTTTTAAAGTGGGCTCCCAGGGGCAAAGTCTACAGTTTCCCAAGGACAAAGGGCCTCCCTCCAGTCTATTCCAGCTGCAGGCAGCTCAAGGGCTGCTTAGGTGGTATTTGGGGCAGAGGTGGTAGACACCCCTGGGAAGGCCAGCTGGGTTTGACCCCTCCCCTGTACAGAGTGGCCTTCATGAGGAGGGGGGCCCCAGGAGCTCAGCCCTGTGCCGGTAGCAGTGTCAGCTTGGTGTGGTGGTGGAGGTCCAGTTGACACAGGCAGCGATGGCCAGTGCCACAGCCACTAGCCACATGTGACAGTTGATATTTAAATTGTGATTTGTGAAAATTAAACAATTCAGTTACTCCATCACACTAGCTTCATTTCAAGAGTTCAGTGGCCACATGTGGCTAGCGGCTGTGGTATCAGACAGTGTCGAAATAGAACATTTTCATCATTGCAGAAATTCCAGGGTCCAGTGCTGGTCTAGAGGGTGTTTCAGAGGCTCCTCGGAGGAGCCAGTGACCCTGTAGCTGTCCTGGTGGCATGAACGAGACAGGCTCCCCCCGCCCTGCGACAAGGCCTTTACAGGTTTCCTAAGGGACCTCGTGGGTGACAGCGGCACTTACTTGGCAGTGACGTAACGCCGGCACCCAGCGGGCCCGGGGCCAGGTTCTCAGGCGGGGTCTGCAGGACGACTGGGGCCAAAGTGCTTTCCGTTCACCACCTCCTCCCGCCCAGTCTCAGACCCGTTTCCAGGCATTTCCTCCCGACCCCCATTCTCTGTGCCTTCGGCTGAGTCTACTCCCTGCTGCGGCCTTAGCTTCTTCAGCTGAGAAGTGACCGTGCAGCGCAGGGAAGGCTCTCCTCCAGCTCGGCTGGCCACTCCTTGGAAACGGCTGAATCTCTTTGGCGTCTTTGTTATACAGTGTTGTCACAGGGCAAGAGAGCAGTGGGGTTTGGTTTTCATCTTAGAGAGCCGGAAATGAACACCATCCCTGCCCCCAGGAGCTCCCAGGGGACAGTCCTGCTGGCCCTGAGATGTCCCCAGCTTCCTCTCCGGAGCGACTCCAAGACGGAGCTGGCACTAAAGGCATGATCACGGCCCAGAGAGGTTGTAGAACCTGTCCTAGATCACACAGCAGTGGAACTGCGATTAGAAGCCAGACTTCCCGACTGTCCGCAGAGCGCTAACTCAGATAAAAACCAGCATTTATCAGGCACCGACCGTATGCCCCGAGCTTTGCAGGCAGGGTTTTCCCAGTGCAGTAGGCCTGAGATGCTGGTGGTCTTGGTCGCAGGGCCCCCTGTGTTAGGGCTTCCTGCGCAGTAGGCCTGCCAATCTCAACTCTAGGGCTGCTAAAAGAACCTCTTTGCCTCATACCCACACGGGATGCCCCGGTTTAGAGACTTTTTCCCACCAACCAGGCCCCATTGAATCCCCACAACAAGTCCATTACAACTCTGGGAGCTGGGCTGCTTGTCCACATTCTACAGATTTGGAAATTGGGGCCCAGAGAAGGGCATGACTTGCAGGAAGAGGCTGATGCAGGATTAAAGCCTGGATCTGTCTGTGCCTTGGTTCTCCTGGGACCCATCCCACCTCCTCATCCAGGACTTGGAGAGAGCCCAGGACAGGATCATCCCTGAGGCTGGGGCCAGGCCTGAAGCAGGAAGCCCACCCCAGAGCAAGGAGGGCCTGGGAGGAGGAAGGGGCACAGGCCACGTGTGCCTTTGTCCTCCAGCCCCTGTAACCTTGTCTTCTTCCCCCTGACCTTGGCCAAGCTCTGTGGGTGTCGTTCGTTCATTCCCACTGCAGTCTAAGACCCAGAACGTTGGGACGGTGACCTCTCCCTGGAGCCCCTGGTGGGATCTCGGGCAGCGGGGGGCTCACCTCCCACCCCCCAAAGCTGGCACTGGGGGTGTCTGGAGTGGGGGGTCTTTCCCCCGGCTCACATCCCTGCACCCCCTGCAGTGCTCAGCACTCTCCAAGCTGAACGCAGAAGTGGCCTGTGTCGCTGTGCATGATGAGAGTGCCTTCGTGGTTGGCACCGAGAAGGGGAGGATGTTCCTGAACGCACGCAAGGAGCTGCAATCAGACTTCCTCAGGTTCTGCCGTGAGTACCCGGGGCTCCAGAGGGCCAGTCCCCACTGTCCCTGAGGGGAGGAGCTCTGGCACATTGCTGGGTCCCTGGAGCAACACCGGGTGGCCCTGTGTGGGAGGAGGCACTGGGCAGGAGGGGCTGGTGCAAGCTTCCCAATGTCGCGTTATCAGGGGCGGCCACAGTTTTTGTTGGAGTCACACAGCAGCCCCTCGGCCGATAGAGGCTCTGGGCAGGCCAGATCCAGCTGCCTCCATGTGCTCATGGACAGAAGGGGACACTGAGGCCCAGTGCTGTGGCCCAGTTCCTGTGCGTCCCTGATGCAGGGACCGAGTGCACGTGCTCAGCTAATACTTAGTGAGCGCCTGTTGTGTGCGACACCCTTTAAGCACTAACTCACTTACCCTGACGACAGAGGCTGGCACTGACCCTGTTACAGTAGCAGAATCTTGGAGCCGCCTCCTGGTGGCCCGTGGGGATGAAGTGACTGAGGACTTGTCCAGCACGTAGGAAATGCTCTAGAAACGGGAACAGTTAGGGATGATGTGATAAATAGAGCCGCGGGCTGGGCCACGTGCTGGTGCTGTTTACTGTTCCCAGCAGGCTCGGGAAACAGTCATCACCGGTTTACAAACGAGAAAATGAGATGCAGTGAGTGTAACCAGGGGACACACAGCTGACGAGTGATGGAGGTGGAGTTTGCTCTTTTGGCTGCACCCCTTCAAAACAGGGGGGATGCAGGGACTTCCCTGGAGGTCCAGTGATTAAGACTCCGCGCTTCCAATGCAGGGGACGTGGGTTCAAGCCCTGGTTAGGGAACTAAGATCCCACATGCCACGTGGCGCAGCCAAAAAAAAAAAAAACGAGGGATGCAGCATGGGCACCCCCGGGACCCCTGCCAAGGGGTCCTGGTCGCTCCTGGAAGAAACCAGCACCAGCACTCAGAGCTGTGAGCTGTGAGCCCCGAGGCAGAGGGGTCGTTCTGAAGCCCCCAACTCTTCAATGCTACCTAGGCCTTCAGGGCCCCTCATAAGCAGCCCCGGCCTCTGCATTCTCTCCTCCCAGCATCCCTGGTGCTCACCAGGCTGCACTGTGCTAAAGTGCACGTTCCCTGGCTCTGCGTGTCCCTGCTCACCACTGCCTTTTGTCCCCACCTGGAAGGCCCTCACTCCTCCCCTCTGCCTGGCAGATGCCTCCCCAGCCTCCAGACTGACATCCCTCCCGCCACTGGCCCCATCGGTGCCCCTCCGCCCCAGCGCCCATGCTTGACTGCCCCCCACCGCTTGCAGCTTCCTGTGCCCTAAACTTCCATCCACGCCTATGCCCCAGCTTGGCGGTGAGCTCCCGAGGCAGGTCAGCTTCCCCTTCATGGTGGATTAAGTCCTGTGGGTTTAGAGCCTGGGCGGGCATTCTAGCCCAGAAGTTGGGACTCAGAGATCTTGGGGTTAAGAGCAGGGCCTAGATTCAGACACCTGGGGCCACATCCTGGCTCTGCCAGCTGCTGCCTGCTGGGCCTCAGCCTCCTCATCTGTGAAAGGGGAGGACAGTGCTACCTTCTCCTGGGTCGATCTGAGGATTAAATGAATTACTACATGGTGAGCACTTAGAACAATGCCTGGCACTTAGTTCACACTCACTAAACGCCAGCTGTTGTTTTTCTCACCATTATTAGCATTTCCATTACCCGACCCCCGCCTGGGCCTCGACCCTGGGATCAGCCATTTCTGGGAAGGCTGTCCCCACCGTGCCGGGGCGTATCATTACTGGGGTCCAGCTACTTCCCCAGCCAGCCCCTCTCCCACCCGGCCCTAAAAACCTGTACCCTCTCCAAGGTTGGGCAGGGGGCTGGACCGGTGTAGGGTGGGCAGTGGCAGAGTCCTGTGGCCCTAGATGGCCAGGCTGGGAGCCAGACTGGGGCCTGGGCAAGGTGCACCTGGCTTCCCAGAGCCAGGCAGAGCTGCTATTTATAGCACCGGGAACTTGGCTGGTCTATTTCAAGCTTCTCAGGTCCTGGAGGAGAGCACACTCCAAGCTGGGAGGGGGGCCCCCAAGCCCTCTTCTCATCCCCTTTCCAGTGCAGTGCCTAGCATCTTCCCAGCCCAGGGATCCACTGACACTCCCAGGCCCCCACCCTGGCCCAGCCTGGCATGAACCTGCCTCTTCCCAGACCCTCAGCCTCCTGGTGGGGTCCCCATTGTCTCCCCATTTGGCAGAGCAGAAAACTAGGGCCTCAACTGGTTAATTCAGAAATAGGTGATGGGGGACCTCCCTGGTGGTCCAGTGGCTAAGACTCCATGCTCCCAGTGCAGGGGGCCCGGGTTCGATCCCTTGTTTGGGGAACTAGATCCCGCATGCATGCCGCAGCTAAGACGTCTGCATGCCGCAACTAAGAGTCCACATGCTGCAACTAAGACCCGGCACAGCCAAAGTAAATAAATAATAAATAAATAAATATTTAAAAAAGAAAAGAAAAAAGAAATAGGTGATGGAACAGACATTCGTTGAACCCCAGTTCTGAGCCAGCCCATCTGGTCTCTCATGAGAGCTCACAGACTGAGGCCCAGAGAGAGAAGGGACTTGTGTAAGGTCACACAGCGAGTTAGAGGTGAGCAGGGATGAATGCCCTCTGCTGGGTACCGGGAACCCTGAGGTAAGCAGCCCTGGCCCTAGGCAGGGCGGTTGGGGCAGGGCTTACTCACCCATTTATTCTTCCTTCATTCATCCACTTGCACTCCGTGTTGGGTGCCCAGCTACAGGGCTTAGTACAGGGCAGGGACGTCCCAGCTCACTGGGCTGGTGGTGTGATGAGTACTCACCATGGCCCCGCATGCTCTGTGTCCCACAGGAGGGCCCCCGTGGAAGGAGCCGGAGGCAGAGCACCCCAAGAAGGTGCCTCGGGGTGAGGGTGGCAGCCGGAACATCCCACGGTCTGCCCTGGACCATGGCTCGGACGTGTACCTTCTGCGGAAGATGGTAGAGGAGGTGTTTGATGTTCTTTATAGTAAGATCCTTCCTCATTCCATTTGGGGCCCCCAGGCGGGTGGGAGCCCCCGGCCCTGCCCAGAGGAGGAGGCCCCCTCCTGCCCCACTACAGGCCCTGGGCGGAACCTCAAGGCGTGGGTTCCTTCTCTCCCCACCCCCAGCCCTCCCTCATTCTGCATCCCCAGGCGTGGATCTTCCGTCCCAGCCCTGTTCCCTGAACCACCATCCCTACCACCCCTGCCCTTGCGCTGCTCACTGCTCCCTCGTGCCTGGAAGAGGCCCCAGGCTTACCCTGGTGTCCTCGCCACCAGCCCAGCTCCCTGCTGTCCCCACCTGCCCTGTGACCAAGGGCATCTTTCCGAAGCACAAGTCTGACCACAAAGCTCTTCCCTCCACTGCCTACTCGGGCTCCCTGTCACCCTGGGCGTGGCATCAGACCCTACCACGGCCCGTCCCCAGCCCCCTCCAGCCATGCTGACCCACCTCCTATTCTCCAGCATGCTGACCCACCTCCTATTCTCCCGCTCGTTCTGGCTTCATTTCACACCTGCTTTGACCTTTGGGCCGACCTTCCCCTCCTTTGTCTGGTGGACGCTGCATTGCTCTCTAAGGCTCAGCGCCAGGAAGCCCCCAGCTCTGCACTGGGTTAAGGCCTCCTCTGGGCACCCACTGTGCCCTGTGCCCTCACTCGCCCAGTTGCTTTCCAGGATCAGGGACTGTATCTTCTCTTTCTGCTGTTCCTAGCCTGCACTTCAGAGCCCAGCAACAGCGGGTGCTCAGAGGGTGTTTGTTGAATGACTGAGTGAAGGCTAACTGCCCAGCCAAGTGCTTCCTTTCGGGGGAAGAGGGGAGGGGACAGGCAGGCCTGGTCTCCCTTGGGAAGTGTCAGGTTGCGGAGTCTCTGGCCCAGTGGTGACCTTCACACTCCCTGGGTGACCTCACGCGGGTCCCTTTTGTCCCTAAGGGTCCCATCCCATGATTTCTAATTTGCTTTATTCCTTTCCCTACCGCAGCCTTTGGTTCTGTGGAGCAAAGGTCGGGGTGGGGTGTGGGGGACTCCTGCCGTTGTCTAGATGTCAGGAGGAGGCCAAGAGGGGTAGGGGGCCCGGAGGCCCTGGTGGGCATGCTGGCCCCGGGGACGGGAGGACTTGTCACGCATGGTTGGCTGTGCCACTGCAGACGCTTTTGCCAGATGCAGGGTTCACACCCAGAGCCCCCTGCACCCCTGCTCACCCCCCTTGCCTGCCTCGGGCAGAATCAGAGGTGATTATGAGGGGAGGGGCTTCCTTCTGGCTCCAGGTGGGAAGCAGCAGACGTCTGTGAGCCCAGACTCTCGGCCCTCCCTCCCCTCCCCCCTTCCCACGTGCTCAGCAGCTTCTCATCCTGTCTCTTCTCTCTCTTCTGCTTCCTCTCCATTCCTCTCTTCCTTACCTGCCCTCCTTTCTCTCATTTTCCTTTTCTCTTCCTTCCTGTGGCTGTTTTCTTGCAGTTTCTCTCCCTCACCCCTCTCTCCTCACCCCCTGCTCGCAGCCCCGGGGCCTGCTTTCCCCTCCACCCAGATGCCCGGAGAGGAGAATGGCAGGGGAAGCAGGGAACCCCCTCGATGGGGCAGCCCCAGCCCTCAGGTGCAGGCCACAGGCCCCTGTCCACAGCCCCTGCCGCCCCCCTCACCGCAGGCAGGGGCTTATTCTGTGGGAAGTTGGCAGTGAAGGGGCCTCTGGGGTCCTGTTTGCTGGGGATCCGGCACCACAGGGCGTCACTCAGCACAGCCCCAGCTCCAGGGTGCGCCCGGTCCTCACCACAGCCTAGCTGCCGTCTCATACTAGGCCCCCTCCTCGACCCCTCCCACAGGCGAGGCCCTGGGCCGGGCCAGCGTGGTGCCGCTGCCCTACGAGAGGCTGCTCCGGGAGCCGGGGCTGCTGGCTGTGCAGGGGCTGCCTGAGGGCCTGGCCTTCCGGAGGCCGGCGGAGTACGACCCCAAGGCCCTCATGGCCATCCTGGAGCACAGCCACCGGATCCGCTTCAAGCTCAAGAGGTGAGTGAGGCAGCCCGCCTGGGAGTGGCCCGGGGCCCTGGTGGCTGGACCCCGGGGGCCAGGCCGGGCGATGACCTGCTTCCGTGCGGGCTCAGCCGCTTGTGGCCGCTTGTCCTGCCTGAGGGGAGGGGACTTCAGACTCCCACAGGGGACCCTGGTGTAAGAGCTCCCGGTCCGATGGCAGAGGTGAGGCAGAAACTCAGTCACAGAGCATGCTCTGAGCCAGGTGTGGGGTCATGGAAGTCTTTCCCGGGGGACTTCTGTGTTGCAGAGAGGCTTGGTTAGGGAAGAAATAGCACCAGCAGCCCTCCAGGTATCAGGAACAGCCCGTGCAAAAGCGTGGAGGCGGGAAGCCACATCGTGGGTGCTTGCTTGGGTTGTCAGCCGAGGACTCCATTAGGGACTGACGGGCCATGAGGTCATGGAGGCTGGGCCGGGGAGGGTACCGATCTCTGGGGCAGCCAGGAAGCAGCCTGAGGGCTGAACGTGGCCCGTCAGGGCTCGGGCACCACGGCCAGCGCACGAGCGATGCCTTAGGAGGTGCGAGACGATCAGCTGCAGCTGAAAGGACGTGATTGGTGGAGAGGGGGCACAGAGGCCAAGGGGCAGGGCCCAGGTCCTCGGGTGGCCCAGCCGTGTGGCCCTGGGCATGTCACACCCCCACCCAGGCCTGCACCCCAACCTGTAAAATGGGGACTGGTCCTGCATACTGCACGGCCTGTCGTGTTCTGCAGAAGGAGGTCTCAGGGAAGACATACCCCTGGTGGGACAGGTGGATGAAGCTGTCACGTGTCCTTTCCTTCACCCAGGCCGCTCGAGGATGGTGGGCGGGACTCGAAGGCCCTGGTGGAGTTGAATGGCATCTCCCTGATAGCCAAGGGGTCTCGGGACTGTGGTCTGCACGGCCAGGCCCCCAAGGGGCCACCCCAGGACCTGCCCCCAACCGCCACCTCCTCGTCCGTGGCCAGCTTCCTGTACAGCACCGCCCTTGCCAACCACACCGTGCGGGAGCTCAAGCAGGAGGCACCCGCCTGCCCTCTTGCCTCCAGTGACCTGGGCCTCGGCCGGCCCGGGCCTGAGCCCAAGGCCCCCGCTGCCCAAGACTTCCCAGACTGCTGTGGTAAGCTGCTGCTGGGACTCCCGAGTCTGGGAGGGGGTGGGGGCATGGGACAGAGGTCACTCATGCAGGAGAAGCTTCCCAGGGCAGATCGGGGTGCTCAGGGCTGCAGGGGGCACGTCGGAGCAAGGAGCTGAGGCGGGACAGAAGGCGTGGTAGCTCGGACTTAGTCAGACCCCGGGCCCCTGCCCAGTCATCTGGGAACAGTATCCTTGGCCTGGGGCCAAGAGATGCCCGAAAGGACTCCCAGGGGAGTCTATGGAGGGAGAGAATAGACATGCTAATCAGGTACATGCATTTAATGAGCACCTACTACCTCCACCCAGCGTGGATTAGGGGTACTGGAAACAGAAGAAAAAGAACAGCTGGGCATGAGAAAGACCTGTGTCCATATTTTGGCCCCTCTACTGAATGGCTATGTGTCCCAGGGCAAATCTCTACCTCTTTGAGCCTCAGTTTCCTCATCCGTAAAATGGAGATGCCAATAGTACCTGTCTCGCTGGGCTGTTATCATGATGAAATGACAGAGCACGTTAGAAATGCACATTCTCAGGCCCAGCCACAGCCCTGCTGAATCTGGCATTTTGGGGGCGGGGTGAGCCCCAGCTGCCTGCAAACTGACGAGTCCACCAAGTGTTTCTGACGGGTGCTCAAGTTTGAGAACCTCTGTATTAAAGCACCGAGTCCAGTGCTTGGCACAGAGTAGGTGCTTATAAGTTATACTTAACTGTTATTGTTATTATGAGAAGGAGAAAAAAGGACACCCCCTCCCCTCCACAGCCATGAGGGCTGAGCAGGAGGATGGGACTTATGTGCCTGAAACAAGTGTCCCCATCTGTAAAATGTGACCTGGGACGTCCTGCCCTCCCCGATCTGCCATTCGGAGAGCACGCTCTGCTAAAGGATGTCTCAGGCCTCTGGTCAGGGAACTTGCCTTGAGTTCATGATCACAGGGCTCAGTCCTGGGTTCTCCCTGGGGAGACTGTTACCCCAGAGCCCCAGCCCGCGCACTCAGGCCAGATCTGGGGAACCCCTCTTGGGGCCCACCTGGAACCTGTACCTTTCCGCTCCCTTGTCCAGGACAGAAGCCCACTGGGCCTGGCGGTCCTCTCATTCAGAACGTCCATGCCTCTAAGCGCATCCTCTTCTCCATCGTCCATGACAAGTCAGGTAGGACAGTGCCCGTGGCAGCACCCTGACCAGAGTGGGGATCCAGGACTGGGGTGGTGCTTATTACTGAAATGGATGTGTGTCCACTGGGTCTTTGTGAGAGAAAGGAGGAACAGCACCGCACAAGGGACGGTGTGAAACCAGAGTAAAGCCAATATATAATAGTTACATATTGCTTCATGCCAAATTGCCCCCAAACGTAGCTTAAAATGACAAGCATTTATACCTTACGGTTTCTGTGGGTCAGAATTCAGGAGCAGCTTAGCTAGGTGGTCCCGGCTTAGAATTTCTCAGGATGTCAGCGGGGGCTGTGATCATCTGAAGGCTCGACTGGGGCTGGAGGATCCACTTCCAGCTCACCCATGTGGCTGTTGGCAGGATACCTATTTCTTACTACCTGGGCCTCTTCGGGGCTGCTTGAGTGTCCTCACAACGTGGTGACTGGTTTCCTAGAGCTAGTGATCTGAGAGAGAGTAAGGAAGGAACCACGTCTTTTATGACCCAGCCTCAGAAATCACTGTCACTTCTGCCATACCCTACCCATTAGAAGTCAGGAACTTGGTCCAGTTCATACCCAAGGGAGAGAGAGGAATTAAACTCCACCTCATGAAGGAACAAGGGTCAAAAAAATATGTAGACAGATTTTAAAAGTACCACACAGTACAGAGAACCAGAAGGTTTGGGATTCATTTGTACCAAAAAGGGATGTAGTGAGACTTTCCAGCAACTTTGCCTTGTGGAGGTCTCAGCCTCACCTTCAGTGAAAGGTTCTTTAAGAAATCTAGTTCCCTGGGATCAGAATGGAGACCAACACTGCCACAAACAAGATACATCCCGGGCAGGGAGGGGACCTGGATGTCCAGGCAGAACAGCATTGTGGGAGGCCGTGGTGGGCAAGAGATACAAGCAGAGATAGAATCTCACCAGGTACTAGCTGGGTGATCTCAGGCAAGTTACTCAGCTTCTCTGAGCCTCAGTTTTCCCATCTGCAAAATGGGAATAATATCTATTTCCGCACATTGTCCTGAGGGATTAACTAGGATATTATAAATATTAAGTACTTAGCACAGATAAGTACTTAATAAATTAAATATGTTCCTTTTATAATTTTAATGAACCAAATGATCGCTCTAGTTATTAATATTAAATTGAAGCAGAGGCTTTGGTTTTATGGGAGAGGCCAGCAGGGCTGAGGGTTCGAGGGACTCCAGCAGGGCCAAAGCTGGGTGAGACCCTGGGTGCACAAGGCATGAGGGTTAGTTTTTCAAGGTCAAGACTCAGGAGAGGCCCAGGATGGACTGGCTGAGCCTGCACAATATCTGCTGCCATGGGGGTGGACAGAGAGGCAAGAGGCAGCCAAGCCATGGGGTCCCTGCTCCAACGGGCCCTCACTTGTACCTCCTGTGTTTTGATAGAGAAGTGGGACGCCTTCATAAAAGAAACCGAGGACATCAACACGCTCCGGGAGTGTGTGCAGATCCTGTTTAACAGCAGATATGGTGAGTGGGCGGCGCGGCCCGTGGTGTGGCCCCAGCAGCGCACTGAGCATCTCATTATGTGGCAATCACTCGTGTTCCCCAACATGACGGTGGAAGCCATATGCTGGCACCACGCGCCGTCAACACAAATGTCATCTCCTGTCTGGGTAGGGGGTGGTTGTGTCAATATTTCCTTTCCAGATTCTCCAGGGGGCGGGACTGACGGCAAAGCCCCAGACCTTGGCTCACCTGTGGGAGGCGGGCCACTTGGGGGGGCGGTGGCGACCATCCAGGAAAACGGCTTTTGGCCTCTTGTGCCTGCAAGTCCCCCATGCGCCACCCTGTCTCCTGCCTCCTCACCTTTGCCTGTGCCGTGCCCCCTGCCCAGCGTGCCCTTTGCACGTATTGCGGGCAGACTCCTACCTGTTCTTCAAGACTCAGCCCTTAAAGCTCTGATGGTTTCCTCTCTGTTCCATGTCGCACACTTGATGCGCCTTGTCTGTATCTGTACCCCTGAAAGCCAGGACAGCACTGGCCCCTCTGTGCCCCCAGCACCCAGGACAGAGCCGAGCTCAGAGCACGTGTCGGCTCATTGCACTCTGGGCAGCAGACACAGGTGGTAACTGGGGCAGGGATGCCCTCCATGTGGTAGAGCTTCAGCCAAGTGCAAAGTGTGGCCACTCATTGGCTAGACGGCAGGGGCTGGACCAGACGGACCTGTAAGCCCTTACCCCGCTGGGTCCTGGGACCCCTGAGTGTCCTCCCACACCTGGTCTCCTTTGTCCCCTCAGCAGTCCTCGCTCACTCTCACTTATTCGCTCAGCCTCTGTTGCGCTCCGTCTATAAGCTCTGCTCAATGGTCAGACGCAGCGTGGCTCTGGCCAGGGTGAGTGGCTCTCAGTCACTGCGGAGATGATGCAGGTACCCACAGATCACTCAGCACGCAGGCGTGATGTCATTGAACCCCACTTGAATTGCGCAACCCCTCTCTGGGGAAGTCCCTCTGCACGATCGGACCAAGGGAGGGGGCTGGGGGGAGGGGCACCACCCAGAGCTGCAGGGACAGAGAGGAGGGTCCCGGGCTGCCTACATGTGCGGGTCAGGGGAGAGCACTGCCCTGGGAGTCCACGGACGCTTGCCGGATGCCCTGGGGATGGCCAGTCTCCCTGCCTAACTTTGGCCTTCTCACCATGACCAGACCAGACCTGCCGGGGTAGGGCTTCACTGCCCTCCCTGCCCTCCCTCCCCTCCTGCTTGGCTACAAAAAACCCTCTTTCTCTACTCACAACACTTCTGACAGCAGAAGTGTGGGTTTTCCACGCCACACACCCCTCCAGTTCTCTGTGGCCACCAGCTGGGGGCCCTACAACTCGATTCAATTCTGACCCTAACTCCCCGGAGTTACACAGACCCCTCCCCAGGTTAAGGGCTCAGTCTCCCAAGACAGCACCCCACTTCAGATGCCAGTCACAAGTGGTGGGTCCCCAGGGTACCCACACTTCCATCCAATTTGGCTGCACACCCGTGGCTCCCAGGACCCCCCCTCCGTGGGGTCGGCAGTTTTCCATAATGGCTCACAGAACTGAGGGAGGAAACACTTGGCTTCTGTTGACCTGTTTATTGCAAAGGATGCAGATGAACAGCCAGATGAAGAGGTACATGGTGAAAGGTCCGGAAGGGTCTTGAGCACAGGAGCTTCTGTCCTCGTGGAGTCTAGGGTGCACCAGCCTCCTGGCACATGGAAGCTCTCTGAACCCCTTCGGTTAGAGTTTCTACAGAGGTTGCATTAAGTAGGTGTGATTGATTTAACCACTGGCCATTGGTGATGAGCTCAGCCTCCAGCCCCGTCCCCTCCCAGGAGTGGGGGATGTTTCCAACCCTCTAATCGCGTTTTTGGTTTTTTTTAAATTAATTTATTTATTTTTGGCTGAGTTGGGTCTTCGTTGCTGCACGCGGACTTTCTCTAGTTGCGGCGAGCGGGGGCTACTCTTCCCTGCGGTGCGAGGGCTTCTCACTGTGGTGGCTTCTCTTGTTGCGGAGCACAGGCTCTAGGTTCACGGGCTTCAGTAGTTGTGGCACATGGGCTCAGTAGTTGTGGCTCGCGGGCTCTAGAGCGCAGGCTCAGTAGTTGTGGCGCACAGGCTTAGTTGCTCCGTGGCATGTGGGATCTGCCCGGATCAGGGCTTGAACCCGTGTCCCCTGCATTGGCAGGCAGATTCTTAACCACTGCACCACCAGGGAAGTCCCTCTCATCGTGTTTTGAGCCCCCTACCTTGTGCCAGGCACTCAGACCAACTCTGGTCTCAAGGTGCTTCAGCCAAGTGGCTGCAGGTGGGTCTGCAGTACACGCAATGGTGTACAGTAGTACGTTCTAGTATGTAGTAACGTGCAGGGGTGGGGGCCCTCAGAAAGGGAGGACGGCTCAGAAGAAGGTGAGGTCTCTCGAAAGGCTTGGGGAGTCAGGGGAGGCTTCATGGAGGAGGTGTTCTTTGATCCACTCTGGGGCCTGGGAGACTTGGTCACGTGGGTTTGGTGGGCTGGGCCATCCTGGTTGGGGTGGGGCTGAGCGAGGCCCCGTACTGCAGGGGGCTGCCTGTACCCAAGCTTCTCCCCTCCCTCCCTAGACAGGTGCGAGCAGGACGGGGAGTAGGGAGAGGGGAGCTGGGGAGGGCTGGCTCTGTCCACATTGGGTGGGTTCTGCGCGCCCCCCCTGTGGGCATGACAGCTGCCAGTCTTCCAGCCTGTCGTGCGTGCTGGATGTTTCCAGAATGTTGAGCCTTTCCTAGAGGTCAGCACTTGGGCCCACCACCATGGCCAAATCCAAGGAGGAGTGTTGGGCTTGGAGTGGTTGAGACCTTGCCCCTCCTCAGGCCAGAGCTCCCTCTGAGCTGTCCCTTCAGCTGCCCTGGGGAGAAGCTGCCGCCCCCCGCCCCCCCACCATGAGTACTGGGGGATCCTGTGGCAGGGGTGGGGATGTTTGGCAGCCTGAACAATCCTGCAGACCCAGGACGAGCCGGTCCTGCTCCTGGTTCCACCCTTTCAGCTACCAGCTCCGGGCCAAGTGGGCCAGCGATGTTGCTGGGGATGCAGAGGGGGGAAAAAGAAATAGAAAAGACATGGGGGGAGCCCCAGCCTTGAGGAAGCCGCAGTGTCTCTGTCACCCAGGGGGAGGTTGAGATTACGCCAGGGTCTAAGGATTGTGCGTGGCGGCTCCATCCTCCTCTTCCAAGTGGGCAGCAGCTGGAGGCTGGATGGGCTGGAGCTTTTGTGCCCTGGGCTGAAAAGACAGGCCTAGCAAGTCAGATGAACCTGAGGGGAGGTGGATTCACGTAGACTCGAAGAAGCCAAGAGCCCATTGCTCAAGTGCTGGGGCTGCAGGGTGGCTGGTGATGCTGGGGTTTGGGGGAAGAGATGGTTTGACAGCTGCTGAGATGGTGAGGGTTTAATTAGACGATGAGCTAAGTGTGACTTCACAGTGGGATCTGGCTGCCAAAGCCTCCAGCGCAGACCTGGGCCGCATCAACAGAAAAACAATCTTGGCGGTGCCCCAGGGAGGGCCACAGACAGGTGACTCTGCCCTGCCCTGGTCCTGGCATGACTGCAGGGGGTCCGGCTCTGGGCTGGCACTTGTCAGAACACAGACACATCCTGGTGTGGCCTGAGGAGCCAGGCCAGGATGGGGAGGGGCCTGAGGAGCAGTGAGGTGAAGTGGGACCCTTGGGAGAGGCAGGAGTGAAGGGGACACCCAGCTCAGCTCGTCTCCCAGGCCTTGGGGCCCCATGAAAGTACCATCAAGCACATAGTAGGTGCTCAAGAAGTATTTGGTGAGTGAATGAATGAAAAGGAAGAGCTGGGGTGTATGAGTGACTGAAATGGCACAGGACCGCACCTAATGGTTTGGAGGAAAAGAGCAAGTAACCACTTCCTGAGCTCAGGTTCTGTCTACACTGCTGTTGACAAAGCTGTCAGCTTCCAGCGGCGTCTCATGTCACTGACGAGTGAGCAGAGTGCTGGGCCCCACCCTGGAGGAAAGGGCACACCTGTACAACTGGAAGCATCTTGCCAGGAGTCCACCTCCAGCCTGGAAGCTTCCCTTAGCCGCTCATTCACTCCCAAATATGCAGGAAGCAGCTACTACGTGTCCTGCCCTATTTAGGTTCCAGACAGTGAACCAACGCACAGATGAATATGTTTGTAACATCAGATTATGATAAATATGGGATGAAAAACAAAGCAGGGTGGGCTAGGGAGGGATAAAGGGGGCTGTTTTAGGCTGGTGAAGTGACATTTGAGCAGATGCTTGAATGGAGAGAGGGAGGGAGGGAAGGGTATGGTGATCTGGAAGAAGAGTGTCTGAGTAGACAGAAGAGCAGGTGCAAAGGCCCTGGGATGAGTGCGTGCTTGGCATGTTAGGGAAGCAACAAGGAGGCCAGAGAGACTGGGGTGAGCAAGTAGAGGGGTGAAAGATGGAGATAAGGCCAGAGGTGATGGGGTCCTGGTCACATAGGGCCTTGTAGGACTTTGGCCATCGCTGAGTGGGAGGGGAGCCTATGGGCATTTTTTAAGAGAGTAGTGATGTATTTGGTGTTTCAGGAGGATCCCTCTGGCTGCTGAGTGGCCAGAGTGGTGCCTGGGAGGTGGGAGGTGGTGATGACCAGGCCCTGGGGCCCTGCATGTCCCGCAGCCTCCATCCCGCGTTCAGCCTTGCCGTTGCCCTTCCAGCGGAAGCCCTGGGCCTGGACCACATGGTCCCCGTCCCCTACAGGAAGATCGCCTGCGACCCGGAGGCTGTGGAGATCGTGGGCATCCCGGACAAGATCCCCTTCAAGCGCCCCTGCACCTACGGGGTCCCCAAGCTGAAGCGGATCCTGGAGGAACGGCACAGCATCCACTTTGTCATTAAGAGGTAGGGGAGGGGGTCCAGGGGGGCAGGTCTGGGCAAGGGGACAACAGAAGGCACGAGGCAGGGCCCTGGGGAGGCAACAGGGGTCAGAAGTGGAACGAAGGGGTTCTGGAACCTGACAGCTACGTGGCCTCCTCCTTCTGGCCTCTTCTGAGTATTGAATGGAAAAATGGAGGCACAGTGTCTGACCCGAGTAGGCACTGGCTAAGTTCTTAGAGGTGTTTTCCTGCCACTAAAGAAGACCTGAGGCCTTTGTACTTACCTCCCTTCAGAGAGGAGCCCACCTGAGCTCAGGTGGGGCTGGGCCAGCCTCTCCCTTTCTGCACCTCCCATCAGACTACCCTGCCTGCTGGTAGTTTGTCCACCTTTCCTGTCCTCCCAGGTGGCCAGTTTCCCTGGTGCAGGTGCGGGCGGGTGGGAGAAGGCGGAGCCCTATGGACTCTGGAACTGCAGCCCCTTCCCCCCAGCCTGCTGCCACCCACCCCCCAGCCTTGTCTCCCAACTCCCACAGGGGGCTTTGTCCTCACAGCTGGCCGGACTCACCAGCGAGCAGGCATCTCCAGGCAACGCCAGGCTTCCTGGGATGCTTCCTCCTAAATAGTTAGAGAGGGAGGGGGCCAGAGGCCTTGCCGTCCAGCCCCCTGCCTCCAGCAGCACTGCTTGCATCGGGCCCTTCCCAGGCATCCATTCTGGGAGCCCGCTGAGGGTGTGCTCCCAGTGTGTTCACGCGCCCACTTCTTTGTTGCCCTAGACTGTAAGCAGGGACTGTGTGGCTCGTGGCTGAATCCCCAGCACCCACAGCAGTCCCTGGCATGCGGGAGATGCCAGTACGTATCTGTGGAATAAAAGGATGGATGGATGAAAGTGCTTGTCCAAATTTGGACTCAGGCCATCGAACTTGTTAGAGCTTAGGAAATAAACAGGGTAATAGGAGAGAGAAAAATGGTGGGTGGGTGAGGAGACCTGTTTAGGGTGGTCTGGGGGCCTCTGAGAGAAGGTCCCATTGGTTAAGCCAGAGCCGGGAGGTTGAGAAGGACCGCCTGCACCCAGCTGGGCAGCGTCTGGGCAGAAGAATTGACCTCAGTGAGCAGCCCAGATGGCTGGGGTGCAAGAGGCCGTGGTATTGACCCTGAGAGCATGGAGTTGTTCTGAGCGTTGGGAAGGACCTCTGCAGGGTTGCTGGATGCCAGAGCTGGGGTCTGCCCGGCCCCCTGGCTGCTGGGGGAGAACGGACTTTAGAGAGCAGAAGCAGGAGACTGGCGAGGAGGCTGCTGCAGCCGTGAGCCAGGCCAGCGTGGTGGGCACAGGGAGAGAGCGGCTAGGTTGGGGATGGAATCTGAGTGGTGACGGGGTGTGCTGGTGAGTGGACCGTGCAAGTGGGGAGGGGAGTGGGGAAGAAGGATCACCCCCATGTTTCTGAGTGAGTTCACCTTGGAGATGATCAGGAGATGGAATTTTCAGAAGCCCAGCTGAGAGGTCTGAAGCTCGGGAGGGAGGTCTGGGAGTTAGAGATAAAAATCTGAGAGTTGGCAGCGTGGGCCAGGAAGGGATCACGGGCAGGAGAGAAATAGAGAAGAGAAGAGAGGGAGCAATTCCCTGGTGGTCCAGTGGTTATGACTCCACTCTTCCCTGCTGAGGGCCCGGGTTCAATTCCTCCTGGTCAGGGAACTAAGATCCCACAAGCCATGCAGCGTGGCCAAAAAAAAAAAAAAGAAAGAAAGAAGAGGTGGAGAGGACCCAGATGGACTCTGGGATCCCCACGTTAGAGGCCAGGGCCAGGATGAGGAGGGGCTGCCAGCAGAGGAGGCTGAGAGTGGCCAGGGAGCTGGGCGGGCATCTCACTGCCACCGAGGGAGGTGACTCTGAGAGTTAGCTCTGACTGTGGGACACTCCTGCTCAGAACCCTTCCCCGCTCCCACACTCTCCGTGAGCCCCGGTGTAGCGGCTCCCAGGGTACCACACTCCAGCCTGTCAGCAGCCACCGTGCCCGGCTTAGTGCCGCTCCGCCTTCCCTCCTGTTTCTCTGAACTCCTGCCTCCTCACGTGTCTCCAGCCATCGCTGGAGCCCTTTCCTTTCCCTGGAGCTACTCCCCGCCCTCCTTCCCACCTGTCCTGTCTTTCAAGGCTCACTATCCTGTCTAGAAGCCCTCCCCTGTCCTCAGTCGGAAAGAATTTCCCCCTCCCGCAGCAGATGGCTTCTTCCCCCGGTCCGCGTCCCCACCGACCCCCCATCACCCTGATCACTGGCGGCAGTGGGACCACATCTGAGCCACCTCTGTTCCCCTTCAACCCCTACCAGGGGTCCCACTTGATAAATCATTCTGGAGGTGAATTTGAAATCATTCGAGGGAATTCCCTGGCGGTCCAGTGGTTAGGACTCTGCACTTCCATTGCTGAGGGCCTGGGTTCGATCCCTGGCTGGGGAACGAACATCCCGGAAACCGAGTGGCGTGGCGGGGCCAAAAACAAAATCATTTGGCCTTCTGTCAGGCAGTGCCTCCTGTTGTCTAGCTTAAGTCTCTCTTGCTGCTGCCTAAGTCCTTTTCCTTCAGTTGACTCCTGGTAGCAAGGGCGGAGGCTAGAAGAGCAGAAAGCAGCAAGGGCATCCCAGTGACCCCTTACATTCATTCCTGACTGTGGTATTTGAGTCCTCACTGTGGCTGACCTTCATCTCCTTCTGTCCAAACTGTAGGTCGTTTAATCCTTCACTAATATTTGCCAGGCGCTTCCTGCAGGCCCAGCCCTTCACTGAGCTCTACTGAGGACTTCACGAAACAGCAGGCACAGTCCCCATCTGCCCCCAGGGGCTACCGCGAGTCATGGGGGGTGGTCACTCCTGTGATGAGTCCTGGGAGCATCAAACAGCATGTTTCCAGGTGTAGACTCGATGGCATCTGAGCAGCAAGCCTGTGGGGCTTCCTGGAGGAGGAGGCTTGGCATCAGGCAGACTGGGCTTGAAGCCACACAGCGCGTGATAACCTTGACTAGCGCTTCTCTTCTGAGCCTCAGTTTCCTCATTTGTAAAAATAGGGACAATGATGCCCTGTTCCTCAGGTTTTTCTCAACATAGTATGAGGAGGTAGACATAACATACCTGGCATGGAATAGATGCTCAATAAACGCGAGTCTTCTCCCTTGACCTCATCTCCTTCACGTATGGAGAAGTAGTTTATCAGTGCTGACAACCTGGGTTCGAATCCTGGCCCTACCATTTTCCAGCTGTGTGTCCTTGGGCAAGTTACTTAACTGCTCTGCCTTACTTTCCTCGTCTATAAAATGGGGCTAATGAGGCAAATTCCCTGGTGGTCCAGTGGTTAGGGCTCTGCGCTGCCACTGCTGGGGGCATGGGTTCGATCCCTGGTGGGGGAATTAAGATCCCACATGCTGCACTGTGTGGCTAAAGAATAAAATAAAATAAAATGCGGCTAATGATTGTTCAGGCTTCATAGTACTGATGGGAGACTATATGGATGTGAGCAAGGTGCTTAGAACAGAGGCTGCTCCTTTCTGAGCCCCAGTGCATTTTCACTGTTGCACATCCCAGCCTCGTCAGGGAGACGTTTGAGATCACATTTGCGATCGTCCTAGCAGACGGGAGTCAGAGAACAGAGAGCTTAGGAAGCAGCCAGGAGGGGGAGTTGCCACCCCAGCCCAGGTGTCTGCAGTGGGGGGGAGGTCAGGGTGCTCTCCTGACAAAAGGGAGAAGCCCCTCGACAAGGCCTGTGGGTCTTGTTATTAGTGGAAGGGGGCTTCCTGGCCCCTGGGTCCCCACTCATGCCCAGCCCTGACCCCTAAATCCCCGGTTCCCCCCAGGACACAAGCCCAGAGCGAGAGGCTCTGAGTTCACATGTGTCAGTTCTACCTAAGGGAGGACTTCAGAGGGAAAAGTGTCTGGAGGGGGTCCTAGAACTCTGCAGTGTGCAACAGCGACCCTTGGTCAGTGCTCATCAGGTGGGGCTCCCAGGCCGGGCAGCCCCTGAGGGCGTCTGTCACAGCATTGGAGCCACGTCAGATCAGACTTTCTCCCTGTCATCTGTCTCCCCCCTCCCCGCCCGCCAACTCCACTAGGAACTGCAGGCCAAGGTGTCACACCCGCTCCGTTGTGCTCCCTGATAAGTAAATATAACCATAAATAATAAAACCTGCTGTTAATGCTGGGATCCTCCCCGTCCCTGGGTGGAGCTGAGGAAGCATGCCTCAGAGTGGAAGCCAGTTTTCTCCAGAATTATTCCCTGTGGCTGCTTCTCGGCCTTGGGGGACCCAGACGAGTATGAGCCTACAGGAACAGTGGGGGAACCTGGCGCCTCTCAGAATAAGAACAGGATGCCGTGCTTGGGGTCTCACCGCCCTGGTAACCCACACTCTGCCTTCTGTCACTGACCTTTTTGCCTCTGTTTGAATTTCCCTCTGGGCCCGCCTTGGGCACTGTCAGCCCCCTTGTATTTGGACTCAGACAAGCGGGACTTCATTTGTCCCATGTCGCCTCTGGGGGTGCCAGTTTAGTGGCCAAAGCCCTGTCCCCTTGTCCAGCCGCTCCATGGCACGCAGGCTCTACTGCAGGCCCCCCAGACCAGCTGCCTGAGGCTCCCCAACCCGCTGGGAGCCAGCCTGGTGGGGTCTGGGAGAGAGCAGAAAGAACAGCGGCCCTGCAGGTAGGCGGCCAGGTGATCCCAGCTCCCTCGCTGACCTTCACTCCATCCTCGCTTTCCAGGAATAATAATTCCAGGTGTCTTATCAGGATGACTCAGGAGTTCCCAAATGGCCCCTGGGCCCCTGGCCATCCCCCCTCCACAAGCCATCCTCTGTGTGATGATGGAGTGATCTGAGGGTGCCATGCCCCCTGGGGCCTCCCCGTTGCCCACGGTGTAGAGACCACATGCCTGGGCACAGCACTGAAGGCTGGTCACCTCCCACAGGACGCCTGCAGCCGGCCAGATGGAGCCGCCAGCCCTCCCTGTGCCTTTACCTGGACAACCTCTCTGCCCTCCCACCTGGGCTCGCCATCCCCAACTCTGTGAAGTCTTTCCTGACCCCCTCCCTGCTTGGGTCCCCTTGGCTTCTGAGACAAACCTGAGGGGTCCCACATGTCACGCTGTGAGGCTGTGATCTGGAATGCTCCTGGCTTGTGCCATCGACAGAGAGCTTCCTGGGAGCAGGGCCTACCCCGTGCCTGTCGCTGAGACACAGGTGGTGGTGGGTAAAGGCTGCGGAGCCCTGGTGGGAAAGGGGTGTGAGTTATCCGCCAGCTGTGGCCGAGGAGAGCTCAGGGCCGGAGGAAGCCCCGCCCCCCAACCTGGGTGGTTGAGATAAATAGGTTGGACCCTCCGGGACCCCCACAGGGGCTGGCCAGTGCCTTTCCTGGCTGTGGGGAAATGGTTTGGGATGTCTGGTTGTTTGGGGGTATCTGGCTGTTCTGGACCATGCCCTCTCCTGCCCCCATGTGAGGCCAGCCCGGTGCCCAGGTCTGCAGCCATGCATGTGGGACTTGAGTGACCGTCACTGAGGGGACCTGGAGGCCGGCTCCCCTCTCATGCCCATCTCTCCTCTCTCCCCAGGATGTTCGATGAGCGAATTTTCACAGGTATGTGTGGGTACCGTCTAGTCTGTTCTGAAGCCGCCAAGCTGATGCCCCCAAGAGTGCTTGAGCTGCCACCACACCGAACCCGAGGGAGCCTGGGTGTGGCTTCTGTATCCGGGGGCCCCAGCTCCCAGGCACGGACAGACTGTCAGGACATCCCCTCCAGACATGGGAAGCCCTGGATGGGGAATAATAAAGCTAACATTTGCTGAATACTAACATGTGATGGCTACTCTCCTAAGCTGTTAGCGTATTTAATTTTAATTTAATTTAGTTTTCAACAGTCCTATAAAGTGGGTTCTGGTTTTTCCCTGAAGTCTAGCTAGTGAGCACTGGGGTCTAGATACAAACCGAAGTGCCCAGGCCATGACCAGTAGGTGGCCTGCCTCTCAGGAGGAAGAGGCGGCCTCTTTCAGGTGCAGCAAAGGGAGCACGGATCTTGGGGTGCAACATATCTGAGTCCCAATACCAGCCCTACCTCCCCCCAGCTTTGGGACCTTGGGCACAGTCATGTGGGCCTCAGTTTCCACATCTGTGAAAAGATAAGAGCACCATCCTCTGGGTTCCTGGGATAACTAAATGAGAGAATGGGAGAGACTCGGTCCCTTTCCCAAGGGCTCCCTCAGCCCCAATAGCATAGCCCCTGTCCTGAGGTCAGGACAGCCATTTCTGGCTTCTTCCTCCTGCCCAATCTTCTGAGATCCCCGGCATCCTTATTCCTCATCCCAGGGGAGGCATCTCTCCCTGGACTCCTTCCTGGCTTGGCTGGACATGGAGGCCACAAGAAGGAGGGACAGAGGCCAGACCATACCTGAGGGGTGCCCCCAGGAGCTTCCTCCAGAGGCCCCTGCTGGGTGCCCCGCAGGCAGAGGAGGCTGGAGAACCTTCGCCTTGACCGCCCTGCCCCTCCCTGGCTCTCTCCCCAGGGAACAAGTTTACCAAAGACCCCACAAAGCTGGAGCCAGCCAGCCCACCCGAGGACATCTCTGCGGAGGTCTCCCGTGCTGCCGTCCTGGACCTGGCTGGGACTGCTCGGTAAGGCCACACCCCAGCTCTACGCCAGCTCTGCAGGGAGGAGCAAGGCCTAGGGCTGGCTGGAGGATGCTGGGCCCAGCGTCTCACTCCACCTGGACACCCCGCACAGGCACCTGTGCGCCTCACCCCACTGTGGGCCAGGGAGAATCTAAAGGGACCCAGAAGGAGAACAGAGATTTCGCCAGTTTTCTTCCACCTGGAGGATTCTTGTCACCCCTTGGGATCTAGCCATACGTTATCTAGTCTCAAAAGCCTTCCCTGGCACCCAGACTAGGTCAGGAATCTACCCTGCATGTCCACAAGGCCTCACACTCAGCTTACAGCCTGGTCGCCATTCACCAGTGCCCCCGACCCAGGCCCTGAGTGCCTGGGGGCCAGGGATGGGCCATCTATCCCAGAATCCCCACGTCCAGCCTAGGCCTCCCCGACAGTGTTCTATGAATAAACCGAATCCTCCATCCCACTCCCCTCCCCAGACTCCTAAAGCCTCTCCAGGCGGGTGGTCCCTACAGCTCTCAGTCCCCCCGACAAGCACTGATCAAACCCCCACTGCACTAAGTGGTGGGGCTCCTAGACTGGCCAGTCCCAGGCCTCAGGAGCTCCCAGCTGGTGGGCAAGGTGGACGCCCAGCACGTCACCCCAGGATATGGATCAGGAGCTCGGCTGGGGCAGCCAGGAGACTGCTGTCCGGGAGACGGGTTACTGGGAGTATTGCTGGCGGTGGAGGGGGGGGGCGGCGTGGATCCCGCTGGGATGGGAGCAGATGTGGTCAGGGGCACATTTTGAATTGGCAGCCACTGTGGGCCCCTGACTGCTTGGAGGGGGAAAGCTGGGGCTGATGCCATGTCATTTCTCGACTTCCTTCCCACAGGTCGGACAAAAGCAGTCTCTCTGAAGACTGTGGGCCAGGTGAGGATCTGGACCCCACTGCGCGTGTCCAGGGTGGGAGGGAGTCCACCAGCCCCACTCAGCAGCTCTGGGGAGGAGGCCAGCTCAGACCACGAGCCTGGGTATTCATGAATGTCCTCCGTCCACCCCTGTCCCCTGACCCTCCCCCAGGCCGCAGAGCATGCTGGGAGCTCGCTGGGGGCCGGGAGGGGCAGGTGGGATGTGGGTGGCTTTGTGGGAGACCTGGATTCGGGTATCACCTCTGCCTCCACATCCTTGGCGCTGCAGGCCTCAGTTGCCAGGTCTATACGTTGTATCTACCTATAGCTCAGACACCAGGGCGGACATGACTTTTCCTGGCACTACTAACAAGTCACAGACAGGAGAATGTTCAAGAATGACTCCCCTGCCCGGCCAAGCTCACTCCCACACTTGACCAGATTCCTCGTTTCCCCCTCACAGGAACCTCTGGGGAGCTGGGTGGGCTGAGACCCATCAAAATTGAGCCAGAGGATCTAGATATCATTCAGGTCACTGTCCCAGGTAAGGGCTGATCCTGCCACCCCCGTCTGAAGGTACAGGGATCGAGCACCACCGTGTCCCCTCCCGGGCTGTCCTGTTCTGTCTCTTGAGCACCTGCCCCGGCCAAGAAGGGGTCGCCAGGCCGCTGTTTCTCTGGTCTGATCGTGAAAGGGTGCATGCAGCATTGCGTGTGCTTTCTG
This sequence comes from Mesoplodon bidens, assembly GCF_964165515.1. Classification (NCBI taxonomy): domain Eukaryota; kingdom Metazoa; phylum Chordata; class Mammalia; order Artiodactyla; family Ziphiidae; genus Mesoplodon; species Mesoplodon bidens. The sequence continues at coordinate 38,348,207 of NC_138171.1, forward strand.
TAGCCACATCTGCCCTCTGGGCTGGGGGTCAGGTCTCAGCTCCGACCTTCCTAAAGGCCCCCCCAGCCTTCACCTCTCTGGCCTGGCTTCCCTGGGATTTGAGAGGCTGCGGGGGAGAAGAAAAGGTCATTGGAGTAAGAGGATCTGAGTTTGACTCCAGACCTGGATCCCTCTGAGCGTCAGTTTCCACATCTGTGAAGAGGGGCATGTACTTGTCATCTGGAGGCTCAGTATGGGGTAACCACAGGCTCCAGGCCCCTTGGGTCCCCGCTGTCCTCTGGCACAGCTACCCTCCCAGAGTCCAGGGTGCAGCTTCCTTAAGGGTCCTGCTCTGTGGGCATGCTGAGCTGGGAGGTCCCTGAGGGACCATGATGGGGTGGGACAGACAGAAGATGCTGTTGTCATTTGGAGTTTTGCCTCCAGACCCTTCCCCAACCTCTGAGGAAATGACAGACTCGATGCCTGGACATGTGCCCTCGGAAGATTCAGGTTACGGGATGGAGATGCTGACTGGTAAGAAATGGGCTGGGGACCCACCTCCGTGGGATGTAACAGGGAGAGGGGTGGGCCAGGAAGCCTCTAGACTTCTCTTGGTATTGACTGTCCCCCTTGGAAGAAACAGTATATGCCTGGCTCCCCCATCCAAGCCAGGTTCCTTTCTGTAAACTTGAAATAGACCTTGAGTTAATATTAAGTCTGGTTACTGTGTCTTTCCCAGGAGCTCCCATTTGGATAAATTTGTTTATTTATTCAATAACTATTTATTGAGCACCTACTATGTACAAGGTCCCGTGCAAGGTGCTGGGGACAGAGCAGTGAACCCAACAGACCAAAGTCCCCACCCTTGTGGGCTGACATCCCAGTGCAGGGAGACAGGTAGTAAGCAAATCAATAAGAAAAATAGGGGAATTCCCTGGCGGTCCAGTGGTTAGGATTCCAGGCTTTCACTGCCAGGAGCCCAGGTTTGATCCCTGGTCAGAGAACTAAGATCCTGCAAGCTGTGCAGTGTGGCCCCCCAAAAAAGCAAAAAGAAAAATAGAAAGTCAGATGGTGGTAAGTGCTATAGGGAGACACAAAGCCAGGAGGGGAAGTATCAGGGGCAGGAGGGGTGGTTATTACAGGATCTGAGTGGTCAGAGAGGACCTCACTGAGAAAATGACATTGGAGCAAAGACCTGAAGGAGGTGCGGGCAGGAGCCGTGTGGATATCAGGACAGAACTTTCCAGGCAGAGGGAGCGGCATAGGCAAAGGCCCTGAGGTGGGCTATGCCCAGCATGTCTCAGCAACAGCAAGGAGGCCGGGTGGCTGGAACAGAGTGAGGTGGGGAAAGGGAGGTGGTGGGTGAGTTATGCAGGGTTGTGTACATCAAAGGAAAGACTGGAGACTTAACTCTGAAGAGACAGGAACCAGTGCGGGGTTGGTGCTAATGGAGTACATTTTAACAGTGTTTACTCTGACTGTGGAGCTGAGAACAGACTGCAGAAGGTCTGGGGACAAAGACAGAAACAGACTCTGATGATAATTTAGGCAAGAGGAATGGTTGGGCAGGTGGATAGCAGCAGGGAGAAGGTAGGGTTCTGTGTGTTTTGTTTTTGAAAGTTTATTTTGGAAATGTTCAAAACCACCCAAAGTTGAAAAGAATAGCTTAATGAATCTCACATGCCCAACTCTCAGCTCCAACCATTCTCAACAGATGTTATTATTGATAAGAAGAAGTAAGAATTATTACACATAGTTAATGTTTTTAAAAAGTGAATCATTATAGGACTTCCCTGGCGGTCCAGATGTTAAGACTCTGTGCTTCTACTGCAGGGGGTGCAGGTTTGATCCCTGGTTGGGGAACTAAGATCCCGCGTGCCGCGTGGCACAGCCAAAAAATAAAAAAAAAATTTTTTTTAAGTGAATCATTATAAAGACAAATAGTATGTAAATTATAGAAGGTTTGCGGATATGGCAGAAAACGATATTAGTACTTAGATGATTTGAGTTTGGAAGGCTCTGTAATAAGGGATGCAGGGCCAGGGCAGGAAACTTTAGGAAGACGGCTGGAATTTGTTTCCCTTGCCTGTGATGTCTGGTGTGGGCTTGATTAGGAGGGGAGAGGGGCGGGTATTGCTTAAGGATACTGTGCAAAAGCATAGTAGGTGTATTTAAGTGAACAGTGTGAAGAAACCTCATAATGTCCAATGTGAAAAGCAAGTGCAGAAGGATATAGACAATACGGCATTTCTATAAATTTGGAGATGTAAAAATAGTATTGCTAATGTTTTATTTTTAAAAATCGTGTGCAAATATGACAAAATGCTAATGTGTATTCATTCCGGCTGATAGGTCCATGAGTGTTTGTTATAATATTCTGTATGCTTTACTGCACTTTTTAACTTTTCCCCTACCAAAAATAAACAAGTGACTGGAAAAATAAATAAGAAGGTTTCCTACAGGCCCAGATGGGTGGTGCTGCGTTAATTGGTGACAGAATAAAGGCAGACTATCTCTGCTCCTCGTCTGCTTCCGTCTTCTCTGTCAGGGAGAATGGTCTGAAAACAGGAAAGAGTGAGGAGGACCTGGGAGTCCAGTTCAGTAAGGAGATATAAAGGGTCCTCAGAGCTGCTGTGGATGAGTGTGATCTATGGATAATACCTAAGACGTGCATAGGACGTGAGAAGTCACAGCGGACACAGATGAGCTGACAACAGAGATAGTCTTGGGGATGAGGTTTTGCCCAAATTGCAAACAGGCGGACCATGCGTTAGTCCCAGGCGCAGTTCTGGAACAGATTTCTACATGGGCGACTGTAAGCCATCAGAGGGGACCCAATGTGGGGTCATCCACAGGACTGAGTTGGCTCATACGACATCAAGATCTCCAGATGACCCTCCAGCTGCGGAAGCTCCTCATGATTTTTATAAACAAAAGGGTTTTGACTCTAAATGCAGGTTTTTTTTGTTTTTTTCGTTTTGTTTTTTTTGCGGTACGCGGGCCTCTCACTGTTGTGGCCTCTCCCATTGCGGAGCACAGGCTCCGGACGCGCGGCTCAGCGGCCATGGCTCATGGGCCCAGCCGCCCTGCGGCACGTGGGATCTTCCCGGACCGGGGCACGAACCCGCGTCCCCTGCATCGGCAGGCGGACTCTCAACCACTGCGCCACCAGGGAAGCCCCTAAATGCAGTTTTTTAAGTATTGTTTTCAATTTAAATAAAAGTTATTTGAATTTCAAGCAAAAAAAGGGAGGGCTGCAGGGGGACCCCAGCCTCCACATGGGGAAGGTTTCCCCTGTTGTCCTGGAGGGCTTGGTCCTTCCTCAAACATTTGTCAGTTAGTTGGATAAAGGGACCTTAGGCAGTAAGATTATGCAGTTTGCAGATCCATGGGGAGGAATGGTCAGTCCGTCCAAGAATGATGTTCCCCATGGCCTTGACAGACCAGAACACTGAGCTGAAACGCACAAGAAAAATTCACAGCCCCAGGACATGTGTCATGGGTTGTGTTCCCTGGGGCCCAGTCTCTGAGATGGAGTTTAATGTGTGGGGGTGTTTATTAGGAGCTGCCCTTGGGATCAACACCTATGTAAGGGAGGGGGCAGAAGCACAAGGGGGCCGAGGGGGAAGGCAAGCCATGATCTCGCTGCAGCAACACGTCCACCCACCCCACGGGGAGCTCGGAGCCAGAAAGGCCCCTTAGAGTTGCCCCCAGTTGCACTGGATATCCTGGCCTTTATACCTCCACCTCAATCAGTCACGAGATGCGGGCCACCCTGGAAGGGCAGTCCTGGAAGGGGCAGCTGCCCGCTGACCACACTCCCCACTGCTAGGCCAACAAGCTCTTCCTTGAAGGGGATCTGAGTAGTAAGTACATGCCAGTACCTGCCACAGCAGAAGAGAGAGACAGGAAACAAACACATGCAGCCACAGAGAAACAAGGGCTTGAACAAAGGGGCATCTCTTGCACCTTTTAACTGAACGGAACTTTTGCTGAGCACATGGGGAAATGGGCACAGACCTGGTGCTGGTAAGAACGCAAGTGGGCAAATTGCTTTTTAGAGAATTTGTCAGCTTGAAGAGCCATAAAAATGAGCAGCCCCACCCCCTCCCCCATACGTCCAGCAGGAACCCGGTCCGAGGAAATTGTCTGAAATGTGAACTGTTTTCTGCACAGAGATGTTCGTGCCAACGTTAATGATGACCATGAAAAATTGCAACAAGCTCGTCCAGCTGTCAGTGAACTGTTAATGGTATCCTCCTGATGGACTATTAGGCAGCCACTAAAAATAGGCAACAAGGGAGATTGTAGAAGACACAAAACTGATGGTGTTTACAACTGTGTTGAAAACATAATCACTGTTTTGGGGGGGGAAAATATCAAAAAAGTAGCTATGTTAGGTTAAGCGATTTATCTTTGTCACTCCCTAAATCAGTTGCGATGTGCTTTTAATACCTTGGTAATGAGGAAAGAATATTGTCAGGCACGGGCTGGGCATGAGTGGAATTGGAAGCAATCCGGTAACTGTGTGGGGAGTGTAGTGGACCAAAGGCTCAGGATGAGCTGGCAGTGTGGCCTGGTCTTTAAGAAGTCGCATGTCACCTGGCTGCATTCACAGCAGTATTAAGAAGACCGAGGCGGGGACTTCCCTGGTGGTGCAGTGGTTAAGAATCTGCCTGCCAATGCAGGGGACACGGGTTTGAGCTCTGGTCCAGGAAGATCCCACATGCCGCGGAGCAACTAAGCCCGTGCACCACAACTACTGAGCCTGCGCTCTAGAGCCCGCAAGCCACAATTACTGAGCCCACGTGCCACAACTACTGAAGCCCGCGTGCCTAGAGCCCGTGCTCTGCAGCAAGAGAAGCCAGCGCAATGAGAAGCCCGTGCACCACAACGAAGAGTAGCCCCCACTCACTGCAACTAGAAAAAAAATGCCTGAGCGCAGCAATGAAGACCCAATGCAGCCAAAAATAAATAAATAAATAAATTTATTTTAAGAAAAAGAAGACCGAGGGGGATTTCCCTGGAGGTGCAGTGGTTAAGAATCCGTCTTCCAGTATAGGGGACACGGGTTTTATCCCTGGTCCGGGAAGATCCCACATGCCGTGGAGCAACTAAGCCCTCAGGCCACAACTACTGAGGCACACGTGCCTAGAGCCCCTGCTCTGCAACAAGCCACCGCAATGAGAAGCCCGCGCACCACAATGAAGAGTAGCCCCCGCTCGCCGCAACTAGAGAAAGCCCCCTGTGCAGCAACGAAGACCCAACGCAGCCAAAAATAAATAAATTTAATAAATTAAAAAAAAAAAGAAGACCGGGCTTCCCTGGTGGCGCAGTGGTTGAGAGTCCACCTGCCGATGCAGGGGACATGGGTTCGTGCCCCGGTCCGGGAAGATCCCACATGCCGCGGAGCGGCTGGGCCCGTGGGCCATGGCCGCTGAGCCTGCGCGTCCAGAGCCTGTGCTCTGCAATGGGAGAGGCCACAACAGTGAGAGGCCCGCATACTGCAGAAAAAAAAAAAAAAAGAAGACCAAGGGGTCCCGATCTGTGGAGGCCCCTGGGGTTGCGGGCGTGGCCAGCATTGTGCCATTTCTATTGGAAAGGCTTCTCCCAACTGGTGGTGTTACTGTATTGTACAAATCATCCCTCGTTTGCTCACCTGGTGCCTTGGGCATCTCTGGTCATGCCCTCGATCGTTTACCAAGGTTGAAAATGGGGAGGCAGTGAGCACATGGATGGGTTTGTTCAGGGTAAGTAGCCCCGCCCCCATGCCAGGGGGCAGGGGGGAAAGCAGGCAACTTTCTCACGTTTGGAATTAGGGCCCCCCAAGTACACAGGTCATCATCTCCTGCTGCCTTTGAAAGAGCCCCCCGCCCCCGAGGAGAGGACCTGGCCCCGCTTCCTTCTGTTTTCAGGGTCCTACAACAAAGGCTGGCAGAAGCCCCTCCTTAGTGGCCCCTGCTTAGTAGAGCCACAGAGCTGAGCTGGTTCCCTGTGGGTGTCTGGGTCCGGTCATCTCCTGCCTGGCTCTCAGATTGTTGCTACCGCCTGGGGGTGGCCCTGCACACATGGACAACTCAGAGCGGGGACAGACTTTCTGGTCTCCCCTCTTGTTCCTCTCAAGCCATTTCGTGAACTTGATCGGTGCTGCTGCTGTGACATCTGGGCCTCTCCCTCCGCCCTGAGACAGATCCAGCTCCCTGACTCAGGGAACCCTCCCTGGCAGCGCTGCTTGTCCCTCTGTCCCCACCGGACTCCCCTCCTCCTGTCTGCCCCTCTCTGTCTAGAAATGGCAAAGATGAAGTTGATGAGTTTGGGATCCCCCAGGGGCTTCCCCTGAGACAGGGGCCTTCGTTCATTTGGGAGGAGAGTCCGGGAAGGGCCGTCCTGGTACGAAGGGGGACTGGACAGGACAGCAGTGCCGTCAGGCCCGTCACCCCTGTGGGCAGCTGAGCTGAGGGACCACGGGAGCCCACGTAAATCACACGCCTGAGTTAACGCAGCTGAGGAAGCTGGGAGCTGGGCTGGTGATCTGCCCTCCATCACTGGCTGAGAGCTGTTTCCAGGCATTGATCCCAGCCCTTGTACCTTGCTGGTCTGCTCCCACAGCCAGAAAAAAGCCTCTAGGCAGAGTCAGGGGGGCCCAGCATCTACCTGCCCATAGTGTACCTTTTGCCATGAGGAAAATTTAGGCCGAAAGCTCAGGCCTGGCCCTTTTTAAGTCAGAGGCTGAGCATAGATGAAACCTTCCAGAACCTTCCGGGCTGAGCCCCAAGGCTTAGGCTTGTCTGGCAATCCCAGATGCAGGCTCCCCTTCCCTCCCTCCATCCATGAGTGGGCCTTGACCATGGGCAGCTCTACCAGGATCAGCCCCTTTCCTTCCCACTCACGATCCCATCTGGAACATCCCTGCATCCCTCATCACCGAGCATCCTCTCCACCAGCTGGCCAAGAGCAGACCCAGGGTCCGACTGCTCCACCCCTCACCAGCTCAGCCTCGTGTCAGGGGCTGAGAAGGGCTGTTTAAGGGTTAGCCCTGCCTGGGAAAGCACCTGGCAAACACACGGCAAACTTCCTAAGTCGCAGTTTCCTTCTGGTTGTTTCAAGTGTTGAAAGTCCCCACGCCTTCCTCCAGCTCTTGGCACCAAAGAGCTGCTGCTGATGGAGGCCCTGCAGCCCGCCGGTCGGCCTGTGCCCCGCCCCCTGCACCCCACTTCCGCTGTCCGCACTTGGAGTTCATCCTCCTGCGGAAATCCACCATCTCTGAGTTTGCCACCACCCTCCCCCCCCAACACTGTTTCCTCCTCCCTGCCTGTGTCCCTCTCCCACCCCACTGCTTTCCCTGGACACTTGGGTCCAGCCCAGGTGTACCCCCCATCGGCCCCCCAAGGCCAGTCTCACCCCTCCCCTGTACAGCTTGTGCCCTCACCTCCCCTGTTGTTCACTGTGCCACGACCTTGCTGCCTGTTGGACGGGCACCTGGGGACAAGGTTGGGTCCCTTGGGCCCAGGCCAGAGCCAGTGTCATCTTGTCAGATGCCCCGGGACCACGTGACCCTAGATGGCTCCACGCCCCCACCTGCCTTTCCTCCACCCCCTTATCCAGCCATGCCATGTGACATGTGGGATCGTAGTTCCCTGACCGGGGATAGAACCTCTGCCCCCTGCAGTGGAAGCATGGAGCCCTAACCACTGGACCTCCAGGGAATTCCCTCTGTTTTTCTTTACGGCATCACTGCCATCTGGCATCGTATGTAATGTCTGACGTCACACCAGGAGGACAAGGCTTTGTCTTGTTCCCGTGTGTCCTCAATGCCTAGAACAGAACCTGGCAGGCAGTAGATGGAAGGACAGGCTGGTGCACGGCTGGTCTCCACGGGGTGTTTACCAAATGTCACAGGGTATCTGGTCTCTGAAACTCACGTGGAGGCGAGGGCAGGTGCTTGTGCAAAATTGGGGTCCCTGATCCCATCTGGGCGTCACCATGCCATGCTCCAGAGTCTGGGCCTGCCGTTCCCCACCTGTCTGCCCTGACTTTGGTGGTGCAGGAGATGATGAACATGGCTGCCTGGCACCCTCTTTTTCAGACAAAGGCCCCAGCGAGGACCCGCGGCCTGAGGAGAGGCCTGTGGAGGGTGAGGCACTGTTCACCCCCATTTTTCACCCCCACCCCACGTCTCCTCCCCTCCCCTGTCCTGCATCTCCTTTTTGTCTCTTCCCAACACTGGGTTTGGGAGTGGGTGTTCTGTGGGCTGCCTGAGTTGGGAGGAGGTTTATAGACCTGTCTTGTAGAACTAAGAGGTACACGGTCAGAGGTAGAAGCAGCTCTTTCTGGTAAAGGAAATTGTAAGCCTTTCTTATTTTGTTTTTATATACACCCTGCCTCTTTCCACAAAGGTTTTAAGGCTGAGTCTTCCTGAGCAAGTCGAATTTAGGCCTGAAAGCACAAAATTGGCTTTGTGTCCAATAGACATGTTCAGTCTCAGGAACACTGCTCATTCCCACCCTGCGGAGGGTGGGAGTAGGACAGGCAGGGAGATCAAGGTGAGGATGGATCTGTTTTCACCCCTGGAACGGAATGAGTGGGTGTCAGAGGAGAGGAGCGTCACTTTCCCAATCCCAAACGCAGCCTGGCAGGGGAGGAACTCTGAAGTTTTAATCAACATCCACTGCCACCTAGTGGCGGCATACTCAATTTGCAGGCTTAGAGTTCACGTGCTAGCTAAGTCACTTACGGTGCTGGTCTAGAGTGACATTCACATAGAAAGGCCCATTGTCATTCTTAGACCTCAAAACCTTCCATTCAGTCCTGGTAATGCCCTAGATCTGATTTCACAAGCAGGTATCTGAGCCCCAGAATTGTGGACCTGTCTGCAGGGTTGCCACTTCTGAGGAAGTAAGTTACCTGCCGCCATTACCCTTCCCCATTCCAAGGTCCCAGCGCAGGGTCATTCTTGGTGCCAGCAGACCTAGGACATGAGGTGAGAAGCAGGGTCCTGCTGCCACTGGGGAGGCTCACCAAACTGTTCTTTGCCTTTCAGACAGTCATGGTGACGTGATCCGGCCTCTGCGGAAGCAGGTGGAGCTGCTTTTCAACACGCGATACGGTGAGCGAGGAGCCTTGCAGGGTCGGGGGCATCCAGGCCTCCCTCCAGCTGCCCTGTTTTCAGAGGGCCTGACTCCCCATCCCAGCTGCTCCTGGAACAGAGACAGGGGAGGGAGGGGCCGGAGGGGCTGGGACCCACTGGGAAAGGGCCAGGGCTCTGCAGGGACTGCCATCCTGCCCCCTCCTCAGCTCTAGACCTCCCTCCCGGGGAGACTGAGGCACTGCCAGAGAACCCCACCCTCTGAAACGCAGTGTCCCCACCTCCTCCTTCAACAGGCTCACACTCACTCACGGTCTGCCTCAGCCTCAGCTTGCAGAGGCCACTCTGACTGCTGTCACTGCCCCTCTGTACCCACAGACACCCTCCTTCAGGGTCCGCAGGAGGACAGATGGATAACAAGGTCTTTCCTACTAGAAAGACCAAGAAAGAGAACAGGGATGCAGGGAGAAGCCTACTCTTCGTTCAGCCCTTGTGGTTGGCGAGGTGCTTCACATGAGTTCTCCTATCCCATCTCACAAAATGCCTGTGTCCTAATGCCCATTTTACAGATGAGGAAAATGAGGCCTGGGGAAGTGATGTGGCTTGTCCTAGGCCCCAGAACTAGTGAGTGGCAGTGCCTGGCCTGGGCCTCAGATCTCTCTGCTTCCCAAGGCGTGGTATTGGGCCATGCAGGGGGTTGGGGTTATTTATGGTGGCAGGGGGACCCTCTGGAGAGCCTTTCTGGCAGCACAGGGACAAGTGGACTTGGGTGGAGCCGATGCCAGGTCTCACCAGCCGTCAGCAGTTTCTCCTGCATTGCCAGGGTATGAGGGCACGAACTGAGCGTAGGTCTGGGGGCCCCACTTACTTGGGTTCACATCCCCCAGCTCTGGGGCTCTGAGACCTGAGACAGGTCACGTCCACTCTGGGCTCTGGGTCTCTTACCCACAGCCTGGGGCTAATAGTACTTACCTCAGGAGGGTCAGGAGGGTTCAACTAAGGGCTAAGTTTCAAAAGGGCTCCAGCACCTGCGGCCCCCCCATGCAGACATGGGAGGTGGGAGTTGAGGCTCGTGGCCCCATAGATCTGGGTGGCCCTACAGCAGCCGTATCTCTGCAGCCAAGGCCATTGGCATCTCGGAGCCTGTCAAGGTGCCCTACTCCAAGTTCCTGATGTACCCAGAGGAGCTGTTTGTGGTGGGGCTGCCTGAAGGCATCTCCCTCCGCAGGCCCAACTGCTTCGGGATCGCCAAGCTCCGGAAGATCCTGGAGGCCAGCAACAGCATCCAGTTCGTCATCAAGAGGTAAGGCCCAGCCGGGTCCACGGGAGCCCTTCCAGGCTTGCCCGGCACCCAGGAGCAGCGCCAAGTAGCCATCTTCCTCTTCAGACTGGGGAAGGCTTTTTTTTTTTTTTTTTTTTTGCGGTACGCGGGCCTCTCACTGTTGTGGCCTCTCCCGTTGCGGAACACAAGCTCCGGATGCGCAGGCTCAGCGGCCATGGCTCATGGGCCCAGCCGCTCCGCGGCATGTGGGATCTTCCCGGACCGGGGCACGAACCCGTGTCCCCTGCATCGGCAGGCAGACTCTCAACCACTGCGCCACCAGGGAAGCCCGTGGGGAAGGCTTTTTAAAAAAAAAAAAAAAAAAAAAAATAGGGCATTCGATGAGGTTTGGCCTCAGTTGAGCAGGCACGAGGTTGCCCAGGCCCAGTCCAGGCCTGAAGGACCTTAAGCAGCCAGACACTAATGCCCTCTCAGTCCCACAAGAACAGCCCCCAGTTTACCCAGATGTAGAATGGGAATACACCCACCAGCTTGATCTCCTGGATAATTCTGAGCATCGTCTGGGCCAGAGGGCATCCAGGCTGAGGACAATGCCCCATGACCCCCGGACTGGCAAATCAGGCATTGGCATTTTGAGTCTCTTCTGTTTCCTCGGGCATCTAATTTTTGTCAACGAGGACCCAGGGAGCTCCAGTGTATCCAGCCTGTGTGCCAGCTCAGATATAAAGTCCCTTTGGAGGAGATGGAGGCAGCTACTGAATTTTTAAAAGATGAGGGAGGACCTCGGGTGAACTGTTTTGTGTTTTTTTGCTTCTGTGTATTAACGTGATGTCTTATAAATTTACTTTTGGTTTGGTTGGAAGTGACAAGAAAGAGGAGACTCTTAAGGGTTTGTTCTCCCTGGGGGAATAGATGGCCCCCAAATTGGGAGACTCACAGTGTCCTTCACGCCTCAAGTGGCAGGCTGCTGATGGGGTGCTGAGCAGGGAGCTCTCTCGTGGGGGCTGGTTTGCGCCAGGAGAAGCAGAGAGGGTGATGCTCCAGGAGATGCAAAGAGTGGACACGTGGTTCCTTCCTTCCACAAATACATCTTGAGTGCCCACCGTGTTCCAGGAGTGATGCAGCAGCCAATGCCACCGAGTCCTGCCCTTGAGTTGGCTGATCTCACAGAATTAAACCACAATATAGTATCAGGTAGAGATAAATGCTATGATGCAGGTTAAAGGGGCAAAGAAAGAGGGGCAGGGGGAACCTGTCTATGGAGGGGACTTTGGAGCAGAGACCTAATGAAGCAAGGTTTGCAAATTATTTGCAATGGAAGAGCATTGAAGCAGCGGGGACAGCAGGTGCAAAGGCCCTGAGGCAGGGACATCCTTGTGTGTTTGAAGTCTAGCAAGGCGCCATTGTGACTAGTGCAGGGGGAGTGAGGGAAGAGTGTGAGTGGCGAGGCCCAAGAGATAGCAGGAGCTGGATCATACAGGGTCTTAGACTAGTTTAAAGAGTCTGGATTTTATTTCAAATTTAACGAGAACTCACCAGAAGTTTTTGAGGAGGATGAGCAGGGGCAGAAACGGGGACCAGTGAGGAGGCTGTTCCTGGCCCAGGGGACACAGTGGCATCTTGGATGAGGTAAAGGTAGAAATGGGATGGTGAAAAGCTGTCAGATTCAGACAGTGTTTTGAAGATGAGGCTGGTAGAATTTGCTGATATATGGGATGTGGGTCTGCTGTGTGTTATGTTCGAGGTGCGTGGGGGCCTTCCAGGGAGGGTTGGCAGGTGGATTACGGGGGTCAGACTCAGGAGAGAGGTCGGGGTGGGGACAGAACGAGGGAACCTGTCAGCATTCAGGAGGCATGTAGCACATGGGGGCTGCTTGCCTCATCCATCCCCTCAAAGTGAGCCCTGGCAGCCCTTGGGTGACTCGCAGGCTCCTGGGTCTAAGTTCAGCTCCTCCTGTCACTCCCCCTGACCTGGGGTAGGTTGTTCAGGGTGTTACATGGGGCATACTGTACCATTTGTGGGGTGGCCCTGGAGATCAAGGCTTAGCAAAAGACCTGGCACAGTGTAGGTGCTCAATCAAGGTTTGGGTTTCTTAGTGTCAGGTTTATGGACGTTTAATTTCCATTCAGTAAAACTCACCCTTTTAACGTGCACACACTGTCACATCACAGCCATCAAGATACGAAACGGTCCCATCGCTCCACAAGCTTCCCTTGTGCCCCCTTGTGGGCCACCCCAGACCCTGTGACCTGGTAGTTGATCATTTCTTTGCCCCTTTTTTTTTTTTTTTTTTTTTTTTTTGCGGTACGCGGGCCTCTCACTGTTGTGGCCTCTCCCGTTGCGGAGCACAGGCTCCGGACGCGCAGGCCCAGAGGCCATGGCTCACGGGCCCAGCCGCTCCGCGGCATATGGGATCCTCCCAGACCGGGGCACGAACCCGTATCCCCTGCATCGGCAGGCGGACTCTCAACCACTGCGCCACCAGGGAGGCCCTCTTTGCCCCTTTGCCTTTCCCAGAATGTCACATAAATGGAATCATGCCTTGTGCATCTCAGTGGGTCTGGCGCTTTCACTCAGCTTTTGAGATTCACCCATGTGGTTGCCTGTATCGGGAGTTCATTGCTTAAAAAAAAAAAAAAAATGTGAATTTAGATAATTCGTTTTCTGAATGCCAAGTGAAGAAAATGATTCAAGTAGGAAAGAGTGATTAACTTTGTCCAGTGGAACAGTTGGGGTGATTCTAAGAGATAATTGGAGGAGAGAGATTGAGCCCTTGAGTATATTTATTTTGTTATTCTTCATTTAAAAAAATAGCCCAAAATACTGTTGGGAATATTAGTGAAAAATCGCCACTTCTCATTAATCTTCTAAAAAATAGGTATTTTGGGGGTGATGTAAATGTTCTGGAATTAGAAGTATGGCTGCATAAACAACTTCGTGAATATACTAAAAAACCACTGGTGCGTGTACCTTCAAGAGTGAATTACATCTCAATAAAGTATAATGTATGTGTGTGTATGTGTGTGTCTTATGTACGTATGTTCGTCTGTGTTTATATAATATAAACACACACACACACATATATATATTACTTTGCCAGAGGAGCCATAACAAAGTACTCTACAGACTGGGTGTCTTAAACAATAGAAATTTATTTCTCGCAGTTCTGGAGTCTGGAAGTTCAGGGTCAAGGTGTCAGCAGGGTTACTTTCCCCCGAGGTCTATCTCCTCGGCTCGCAGACAACCACCTTCTTGCTAAGTCTTCACATGGTCATTTCTCTCTGTCCACACATCCTTGGTATCTCTCTGTGACCTAATCTCCTCTCCCTATGAGGACACTAGTCAGGTTGGATTAGGGCCCACCCTAATGTCCTCATTTAAAGACCTTATTTTGAAATACAGTGAGCCTATAAAAATATATATGAGAAATCGGCACTTGGAGGGGATATCACTGATGGATTGATTTCCACCTAAACCTGAATTCCATGTCCTTCTAAACAGCCTCCAGACAGCAACTGCCAGTTGATGAGAGTTGGCACAGAATCAAATCAAACTTTCTAAATCTTTGATCAAGAAACATTCTTAACCGAGATTCTTGAACAAACATGTATCCAAATTTTTCATATTCTTTTGTGCATTCTTCTGGAAATAGGGTCCCTTGCTTTCATCAAATTCTCCAAAGTTAAAAAAAAAAAACCTTGGGAAATTGAAAACCATGGGTGGATTCACACGGATGGGAGACTGAGGTTCAGGGGAGGAGTGGCAGAAGGTCTGTCTGACTGCAGTGCTGCAGGGCAGTTCTGGTGCCGACCTCCCAGACTTAGCAGACCCTACGGATTCAGGACACAGTCCACAGCAACACCACCCCCACTTCCAACATCAGCTAAAGTGCAAAGGTCCCTAGACCACCGACACTCCTGAGCAGCTGGCTGCAAATTCAGGGGTTCCCAGGACCCCTCCCCAAGTTTGATAATAAACTAGCACGACTTACAGGACCCAGGAAAGCACTGTATTGCAATGACAGTTTTATAGAAAGGATGCAAATCAGGACCAGCCAAATGAAGCGACATAAAGGACAAAGTCTGGGAGGGACTGGACGTGGAGCTTCCATCCCCTCTTCCTGTGAAATCAGGCCCCATCACCCTCCCAGCACATCAGTGTGTTCACCAACCAGGCAGCTCCACCGACCCCAGTGTCCACACTTTTACTGGAATCCATTGCTAGCCTTCACTGGATTACTGGCCAAGTGATTGGACTGTCTCCAGCCCCCCTCCCCTCCCTAGAGGTCAAGAGGTCTGGCTGATACCAGCGGCTTGAAGACCAGACAAGCTATATTATACAGCACTGATTCTAAGTGCCCCATTTTTGGTGCAACCTTGTCCAACTGTAGCAGGCCTGTCTGGGTGACGGGGGTCTGGGCTGAATGGCAGGCTGAGGGCACTGGGGAGGTCACATTGGCCAGAGGAGGGCTGACAGGGCATGGCGGGTGCAACAGGTACCAGAATCACTCCTTCACATCTCCCGAAGGAAAGGGATGCTGGACCAGGGTTCAGTGTGAGGATGGGTCTGTGGGTGAGGCTGCCCAGGGAGATGCTGAGCTTTTCCTCACAGGGGTATCCAAGCAGTGACACAGGAGACCCTGCCTGGGAGTGAGGCCAAAGGCCAGGCTCTCAGGGCACCACCCCCTCCATCAAGTGGATGAGGCTTTGGTGTCCCTCCTGGCAGCGGGCATCTGTGCCTGACACAGAGCTGAGCTTACAGGGCCAGGGAGGGAGGAGGCACAACCCTGCCTTGGATCACAGTTTCAGGAGCTGGAAAAGCCCTCAGACTACATTTAGACACCCCATCACTTCCTCTCTGCCTTCTTATGGGGAAACGGAAGCCCAGAAAATGTAATGATTTCCCCAAAGGCACTGAACAGGGCTCCCAGCTCCCAGGCCAGAGTGCTTTCTGCGGTCCTGTTGTTTCTCCAAGTACGGATTTATGAGGCCCGTTCCCCTCTGAGCCAGGGCAGGGTTATTATTCCATTTCAGATGAGAAAACAGGCCTGGGGTGGGAGGGGTCCCTCGGCTGGAGAGGCTGCAGGTGAGGAGGAGGGGATGCCTAGTTTGAACTCTGCCCCTCTCGCTGTGTGGTCTTGGGCACGTTACTCACCTTCCCGATGCCTCAGTCTCCTCATCCTGCAAGTGGGATGATGGAAACAGCGCCTACCTCAGGGATGTCGGGCGGGTTACCTAATGTGAGGACGGGCTCTGTGGAGTCTGCAGGGATACAGACATTAGTGTAAAGCTGGGTCTGGTCCCTGAGGCCCCGACTCCAGAGTGAAATGGTGTCAGCCAGAAACCTTGGACCTTCCCTACACCAAGATCTTGCCACAGTCAGTCCCGACTGTGTCTACACTTCAAACCAGCTCCGTAGGAAGGCCCCCAGACCACGTGCTCTGACCCTGGCCAGTGGCAGTTATACAGCATCCTGGAACCGAGAGTGAGGGGGTCAGCTCCACCGGGCCAGGACCAGGCTGGTTTCGCTCCTGGCTGGATCCTCAGAGCCCAGCGCAGCCCCCAGATCACACACGTGGGTCAGCAGGACAGCTGCCTGGGAGGCAGAAACCCCAGACCTTGACTGTCCAGAGCCAGGAGCTCCCACTGCACAGATGTGCAGACTGAGGCCCAGGGGGAGAGCTGGGTGGTACTGGGGAGCCCTGGAGGGACCTTGGTGATAGCCCCACTTGTGTTTTGCAGGCCTGAGCTGCTCACCGAAGGAGTCAAAGAGCCCCTCACAGACAGCCAAGGTACCCTGCGCAGGGTCACGGGCCGAGGCGTGGGCCGGGCGTGGGAGGGGTCCCAGGCTTCTGCCATCACCCCTCCTCCTGCTTCCTCTGTCCTGGTCCCGTCTACCCTGGCATCCCCCCATTGCCCTCCCTGCTGGGTTTGCCCCCACCAGATACCACCTCTGTCCTGGGTCCCAGGAGCTGCCTGCTCACCCTGGCTTCTCTCCCCCCCGCCCCCCAGAGAGGGATTCCGGGGACCCTCTTGTGGACGAGAGCCTGAAGAGACAGGGCTTTCAAGGTAAGGTTGCAGCTCAGGATGGGGTCCGCAGTCCCAGTGCCATGACCTTGACCTGGCTTGGGTTTGGAGGGCCAGGCTAGGGGTGGGAGGGGCTGGCCACCAACCTCAGGGCCCCGGGGTCTGAATGAGGCCGGCGGGCAGCCAGGCAGGGCTGGAGTTTGCCAGCCCCAGTGAGAGGCTCTGCAAGGTGGCTGGGGGTTCGGGGGTACAGGGCGTGGGAGCCGGCCTGCTGTCCGTCTGGGGAAGCAGCTGACTGCCCGCTTCGTATTAGGCAGCCTGCCGTGCTTTTTTTAGTGCTTGAAATCAGAGGAGAGGAGGTCGCGGAGGGCAGGGAGGGCTCTCCCGAGAAGGAGGACTCTGGTTGGGCCAAGGAGGGGTGGGAGGATGTGAGCGTGGAGGAAGAGGCGTGGAAGATGGGGGAACCCTGAGTGCAGGACTGTGGAGAGGGCCGTGAGAAACAGACGCAGGGAGGGGCCAGGGACTGACAGTGGAAGCTCTCTCCCCATAGTGGAGTCTGGTATTACCTTTTGGTTAAGATCAAGTGTGGTGTCAGTACGGGCTGCGGTGGCTGAGAGCAGCTGTCCACGTGCACGTCGGGGCAGCTCTAGGGTGTGGCTGTGAGTCCCCTAGGGTGGGTGCTCCCCATGTGGGCCCTGGGTGGTCAGTGTGACCCAGAGGAGAAAGTAGGGTCAGCCAGACCAGCGGCAGGAAGGGCCAGCCCCTGTGGGTGGAGGAGCCCGGGGAGATGGGACCCAAATCCCAGAGGGGCACCTGCTTACCCGCCCCCCCCCAGCCTCTCAACTCCTTCCTGGGCAGCCGGAACTTTCTGGGACGGGGGAGTTCCGTCTCTCACCTCACCCCGAGACCCCTCATACTCAGCCCTCTTAGCAGACTGGGGTCCGACCAGCCAGAGACCCACCCCCTCCCTCCTCCATCCTCCTCCACCTCTGTATTCCCACAAGGCAGTGCCAGGCTCTCATCTCCCCAAGGCCGGGGGCTTGTCCAGGGGTCTCATGGCAGGTGCTGGCACGCGGGCTCCGTAAGCGATAGCCTCTGGGTGAGTGAGTGACCACTGGGAGCTGCCAGGCCGGCTCCCTGCCTCCGCGGGGCCGTCCTGTCAGCTGAGCTCACGTCCCTGCGCTGCCTCCTGCCTCCTGCCTGACCCTGAGCGAGGCCCCACTCCACCCGCCGGTGACGCAGGAGGCTGCTCCCTTTCGTGGCGTCTCTCACCTCCAGGGCTGGCTCACTGGTGTGGGTTTCAAAGGTCAACAGTTAATTTCTGACTCATTGCTGTTGTCGCGAGAGTGTGCGTCCTTCCGGAAATAACACACGTCTCCGTCAAGAAGTTAGTGCTGGAGGACTCCAAGGTGCCCACTCCACGGAGCTGATAATTGCCTGAGAAGGAGTTCCCCAAAGTTAGGAAATCATATTCCTTTAAAGTCACCAAGTGCCTTTTCATTTAACAGCCCAAATCCGTAATTGTTTTTCACTTTGCAGAAAATTACGATGCCAGACTCTCACGGATAGACATTGCCAACACGCTGAGGGAACAAGTCCAGGATCTGTTCAACAAGAAATACGGTGAGCCCGGGACACCCTGGCGGGAGGGAAGAGAGGCAGGAGCATCCCGGTTCTGGCCGTGGTCTCCTCTGGGAAGACCACTCACCTGCATACAAATATGTCTTGAGCACTTACTGTGTGCCAGGCACTGGGGAAAAGGCAGTGAAGAAAACACGCAGTCTCATGGGGACTTCTCTGGTGGTCCAGTGGTTAAGACTCTGCGCTTCCACTGCAGGGGCTGTGGGTTCGACCCCTGGTCGGGGAGCTAAGATCCCACATGCCAAAAACAAACAAGAAAACCACGCAGTCCCTGCCCTTGGGGGACCCTGCAGACCAGTGACATGAGACCAACACTGAGCAGCTCTACCCAGAATCCAGTGACAGTGAGGCGTTGTCCCACAAATATGCAGGAAAAGAGCAGGCTGCTCAAGAGAAAACAGCTTTCCTTAGATGGGAAACCAGGGAAGGGCTCTTGGAAGAAAGAACTGAACGATGGGTAATCAGCAGAGTGTGAAGGAAGGGCATTCTGGCTGAGGTAATGGCATGTGCAAAGGCCCTGAGGCTTGTCTTAAGAAGGAACCAAGGGAATTCCCTGGCGGTCCAGTGGTTAGGACTTGGTGCTTTCACTGCCGTGGGCCGTGGTCAGGGAACTAAGATCCTACAAACCATACGGTGCAGCCAAAAAATTTAAAAAACATATATATATATATATATATATATATATATATATATATATATATATACACATATACACATGTACATATGTATATATATGTAGGTAGATAGATAGATATAAGAAGGAGCCAAAATCCGAAGCATAGGGCTTCCCTGGTGGCGCAGTGGTTGAGAGTCCGCCTGCCGATGCAGGGGACACGGTTTCGTGCCCCGGTCCGGGAAGATCCCACATGCCGCGGAGCGGCTGGGCCTGTGAGCCATGGCCGCTGAGCCTGCGCGTCCGGAGCCTGTGCTCCACAACGGGAGAGGCCACAACAGTGAGAGGCCCACGTACCGAAAAAAAAAAAAAAAATCCAAAGCATAAGGGCAGGCACTGGGGGAGAGGAGGGCCCTGCGGAGCTGGCCAGAAGACACATCCAGTTGTCCAGGGCCTTGGAGGGAACCATGATATCGGGTTTGTATTTTGGGAGGATTGAAGTAAATGGAGCAGCCTTGCACTTTTAAAGTGTCTTCCTGGCTGCTGTGAGGAAAGTGAGTGGCTGTGGGAGGGTGGGAGTGGACACTGGGAGACCAGCCCAGAGGCTGGAGCGGTATTGAGGCGAGAGTGATGATGGCTTGGGCAGGCCCTGGCGGGGATGCTGCAGGAAACCAGATGGAGTGAGATGTGCTTCAGAGGGAGAATCGCTGGCGCAGATTGACGGGGGCAGCGGGAGGAGTGGGGGCATCCAGCTGCGTCCTGCCTCGAGGAAGACAAGCTGTATCTGTTAAGGTGCTTTTTGGTCTCAAGTAACAAAAACAAACTGGCTTCAACCGTTAAGGGGGTTAATTGGCTGATGATTCAGTTACTATGACTTCACAACAGATCACCCGAAAACGTGGTTGCCTAAAATAGCCATGATCATGTATTATCTCTGAGGGTGTCAGGACTTTGGGAGCAAGCTGAGCTGGGCAGCTGTCACTCACGGTCTGTCCTGGGGTTGCAGGCAGAAGGCGGATGAAGCTGGGGTCATCTGGACGGCATCCTCACTCACATGTCTGGCGCCTGGGCTGGGGAAAGAGCTGGTGCTGGAACAGCTGGGCCCCTCAAGCATCTTTCTCAGTTTCTGTGTGACCCCTCTACTTGGGCTTTCTGGCATAGCAACTCCATGGTAGCTGGATTTCCTGCTCGTTGGTCAGGGCTCCTGAGTGTCCTGAGAGAGAGAGCCAGGTAGAAGCCATGTTGCCTTTTATGACCCAGCCTCAGAGGTTGTGCAGTGTCCCCTCTGCCATACTGCATTGGTCAAAGCAGTTACAAAGTTCCACCCAAGTGTAAGAGGAGGGTATATAGACCCCCTTCTCTATGGGGAGTGTCGATGTTACACTATAAGAGGAGCATGTGGGATGGGAGAAAGATTGGTGCCGCTGTCTTTGGACAGTACAATTAGCCATAACTCAGGAAATCCAGCAGTAGGGTGGCTTTCAGGATTAGCTGGATCCAGCAGCTCAGGGAATGAACTTGGTGTCCTTCCACTGTGTCAGAATCATCTCAGGCTGACTTCCTGCTTGCTAGCAGAATGACCACGGCAGGTCCAGACATCCCATCCAGGGAGAGAGCTGGCTTTTCCACAGGCTCTCTCAGGAAAGCCTGAGAGTTTCCCAGAATTCCCTGGGCCCTCCCCTGTTTCTCATGGATCCCCACTGAGTCACATGTCCAGTCTTTACCCAATCCCCATGGCAGAGAAATGCCACGTGCTCATCGG
This sequence comes from Mesoplodon bidens, assembly GCF_964165515.1. Lineage (NCBI taxonomy): Eukaryota > Metazoa > Chordata > Mammalia > Artiodactyla > Ziphiidae > Mesoplodon > Mesoplodon bidens. Next base: position 38,368,595 of record NC_138171.1, read on the forward strand.
CTTAGGCCTGGGTTACCCAGACCTGTCACCATGACAAGGGGGAGGAGTGGGGAGCACAGAGCTGCCAGAGACAGGTGGATACCCAAACTGCCAGCCAGGGAGAAGGGGCAGCGCCCTTGCTGAGCGGGGAAGTTTGAAGAGGGGAGATGATGGGCTCCATGTGGATATGTTGAGTCTGAAGGGTGAGTGGAGATGTCTCACAGGCAGGCAGAGAGACAAGTCTGCTGTTCAGGAGAGGTGTCCGGATGGGCTGCAAAAATTAGACCATAGGCGCAGAGGAGACACCCCTAGGGGTGCAAAGAGAGCAGAAAGAGGACCCATGCAGAAAGCTAAGGAGCCCTGTGTTTAGAGGTGAAGTCCAGGAAGGGGAGGAGTGGCCAGAAAGGGGAAACCAAGAAAGTGAGGCATCATGGACACCAAGGACAGGGCTTCAAGGAGGGGAGAGTGGTCATCTGTGTTGGATTTTGCCAAAAGAGAGCAAATATCTTCTGCGTTGGGCAACACAGAGGCCGTCAATCATTTTAGGAAGAGCCCTTTTGGGGGCAAGGAGTGAGGAAGTAGAGATGGCAGTGTCCCCATTCATGGATTATGGGTATAAGTGCATTTCTGTCTGCAGCAAAGTCAGGATAAAGAATTTAAAACAGGCTGGAAATCCATAGAAACAGAAAGTGGATTGGTTTGGTTGCCAGGGCACAGAGGGAAGGAGAGAGGTGTGACTGCTAATGGGGATGGGGTTTCTTTTTGGGGTGATGAAAGCGCTCTGGAGTTAGATAGTGGTGATGATTTCACAACCTCCTGAGTACGCTAAAAACCACTGGATTGTTTAAGATGGTAAATGTTATGGTATGTGAATTACATCTCAATTGAATAAAGCCAAACAAACAAGCTGAAGCAATGGCACGAAGCCAGGGGTGACATGAAGACTCAGCCATTCTGTACGTGCTAGATGCAGGGCATGCATCAAGCTCTGAGTTTCCTAGGAGCCAGAGCAAAAAGGGAAATGAGGCCAGTTATACCATTCCCAGTGTCCACGAGATAAAAATTAGTTTATTGCCCAGAAAAAGTTCAGCTACTTCTCCTAGTGCAAAGACGTGCAGAGATTTCTGCAGCACATCTTTGTAAAGGGGCATCCTGTGACACTGAGGAGTGTCCAGCCCTCTGTCCAGGAGGGGGCTCCCATGGTGCACCCCACCTAAGTCAGAGAGCCATGGACGTTCACATCAGCCTGACAGCAGGCAGCAGGCCTTGGCCTAGAGTGGATCAGCAGTGGACTCAGGGCTGCTCCCAGGCTGTGAGACAAAGTACAGTCCCTGGGATGGACATGCCACAGCCCTCTGCAGAGGGGATTGGCGACAGGAATGAGGCCGAGCCCCAGATGTGGAAAGAGAGCCCTGAGGTCTGAGCCGCACCCTGGCTGGCCTCCCTGCTCCCAGACGCGATCTGCCCTTTTAGGCCAGGCCGATCCTGAACCAGGGTGAGGCGGGGCTGATGGAGGGTCAGGCGTTGTAGGGAAGGGCCATTGTAGGGAAGACGGCTTTCAGATTCTCAGGCTGTGAGGCCTCTGACGTTAGCCCCTGCCCTCTCCCAGCAGCCATAGCCACACGTCCCCTGGCCACCCCTCAGCCTGCACTGGGCACACGCCCACACCCCCGACCCCCTAGGGCCCCTGCTTCCCAGTCCCTCACTGACTGTGCCTTTCTGCAGTGCTACACGACAGCCCCCCACTGTACCCCCCTGTGCACGGGGTGTATCACACTCGTGCATGGAGCACCCCCTGGCTGCCAACAACCCACCAGCCCCGCCTCTGGCTCCTGACGACACCTCCTCTGTCCCTCTCGTCCGCAGGGGAAGCCTTGGGCATCAAGTACCCAGTCCAGGTCCCCTACAAGAGGATCAAGAGTAACCCCGGCTCGGTGATCATCGAGGGGCTGCCCCCCGGGATCCCTTTCCGAAAGCCCTGCACCTTTGGCTCCCAGAACCTGGAGAGGATCCTTGCGGTGGCTGACAAGATCAAGTTCACCGTCACCAGGTACTCAGGGGAAGGGAGACAGAGAGGAGGCGAGGCTACCACGGGAGGGGGCTCGCACCACAGTCCCTTGGCCTTTCCTTCGGGTGGACCTGCCCTCCATGGACAAGGCAGCTCTTCCAGCACCACCCTGGGCCCTGGGGGTTGGAGGAAGGGGGACTGCAGGCCAGCCAGGGTGCAGGGAGCCCCACAGAGGTGAGACTAGCTCCCCTGCCCCCCAGCCGCCATAGCGGGGGCAGCCTTCATGGGCCCCATCTACCTGCTGCGGCACCTGCTCACTGCATTCCTTCCTCATCCCCTGGAAGAGGCGTTTGGCCCGTGTCAGAGCAGAGGAAACCGAGACTAGTGATTTGCCCCAGGCCACAGAGCTAGCTGGGTGGAGCCAGCGGGGCAGAGCCAGCAGGAGACCCTGCTTGGCCTGGTGCACAGCCGCCCTGCCGGATCGTCCCAGGGTCCCCAGGGTCCCGTGCACACGAAGCACCGGGCATCTTGTTAAAAATGCAGATTCTGCTTCAGCAGGTCTGGGGTGGGTCCCACGCATTCCTCACAAGCTCCCAGGCCCTCCCCTGACACCCCCATCTCTGTTTCTCTTCCAGGCCTTTTCAAGGACTCATCCCAAAGCCTGGTAAGAGGCGCTGGCTATGGGGGGGCCACTTGGCACAGGGGTGGGCCATGGTGCTGGGGGCCAGAGGCCGGAGTGGAGCTCACCGTGGCGCACCGGTTCCAGGGCCCTGGAGTGGGAGCCCCCGCCCTTCTGTTGTCCCGCCTCCCTGGGCTCTGGCCCCAGCAGGGAGGAGGAAGGGGCCAAGCTGGAACCTGGCCCCGGTTCCTGGGACAGAGAAAGGGGTGGTGGGGTGGCACTGGTGACTTCTAAGCCTGGGATGGGTGTTCAGGAGGGAGGGGCCTGGCCGGGTCAGTGCCCCCCACTTCCCCTAATGCAGGGGCCTTGGTGAGCAGATGAGGTTGATGGGGTGGGTTCCTAACCTCAGAGGGAGGGGTGTCTGCAGGGGAACCTGCGAGCTTGGCGGTGGGATGTGGGTGAGTGCTTACCCGCTTCGTAAAATGCCTCTCCTGGCCCCATTTCAAGGCATCCACCCACCACCCCCCACACCATCCCCCAGGCTATGTCCTGGCCCTCCCAAACCCTGAATGAGCAGGGGCTATCCCTGCGGGGGGTGACATGACCACCTGGTCAGCACTCACGGCTGGCCGGGCCGTCAAGGAGGCAGCTGCATACGCAGACCCCAGAGCCTGCGCGTGGAGACGAGCTCTGCCGCCTCTGCCCTCCTCCCGCGCGGGGTCACTGGCAGCCCTGGCCCCTTGGGGAGGCTGCGCTGGGAACAGAGAAAGCCTGCAGGACAGGAATCCAATTTCACGGTCACGGTCTCACCCACTTCACTCCTCACCCACCTCTGTGCGCACTGACCCTGCCACCTATAGCTGTTCACTCCCTGCGCCCAGGCCTGGCTCGGTGGGCTTCTGGGGAAGGGGCGACCTGGAGGGGGGCCAGACTCACTGAGGGGGGTAGCAGTGTGGCAGGTGCTGTCGGGCTGCAGGGACCCCAAGGAGGAGGAACAGAGGAAGGGGTGCTTGGGAGGGTTTCCTGGAGAGGAAGGCTCTCGTGGGGCCTCGGGGGAGAGCAGGACTTGGAGGGCCTAGAGGAGAGGGAGGGAGAGGCAGGCAGTCAGCTGGGGAAGCAGCAGGGGTCCAAGGCCTACGCCCAAAGTGTGTTTCCAGAACTCTCGGAGGTGTGAAAGCCATCGGATGATGTTAGTAAGGTAGAGATGGTGAAGATGAGAGCAGCAAAGCGCAGCAGCGGTGGCCCTGGCGGAAACCTTGCCAAGAGATGACTGGGTGTCAGACCCTGTGCTGACCGCTTCACGTGGGTCCATTTTACACATGTTTCTGGAGGTCCTTCCTCCTAGGGCTGGGCAGTGGTCTGGGTACCGTGGTTACAGACAGAGGAGGCATCTCGTTTACTCCTCACACCTGTGAGGTTGGCGCCAAAGCCTGACCTTCAGGGGGAAACTGAGGCTCGCGTTTCAGCAATGTGCCCACGTCACACGGCTAGCAAGTGGCCTGGCCGGCCTCTAGGCCCGTGATCTGGAGCACTTCGCCCCCGTGGACAGGTAGGCCTGTGCTTCTGGGGGCTGCAGGACAGAACAGGGGTACGAGGGCTCAGGTGCTCGTGAGAACATCACAGGCCCAGGGACCCTCTTCTCATTGGCCATGGGGGGCAGGACACATGTCCCCTGGTGCCACCTGGGGCCCCTGGTCCATCCCTGCTCTGTGACAGGTCACTCAGCCCTCTGTGGACCTGCCTTGCTCCAGGACTGTGGTGGGCAGCCTGTGGTCCACTCGCCTGCCCCACAGCAGGGGCCCCGTGACCCTGTCAGCCCTATGCCACTGAGTCAGCTTCAAGCCACTGCCCGTCCCGACTTCACTTTCTGCCCAGGTTGGTGTCAGAGCCGGGCAGTGTCCGTCCTCTTCCCATGAGCGGCAGCAGGAAGGATGGCCGGGCCTCCCTCTGCTGATGGAGAGGAGAAACACGGTGAGGCAGTCCGCCGGCCTCCCCCTGCGCACCCTGTGATCCCCAGCCCCTCCTACCCAGAAGGAAGGGCCCCATGGAGGCCTGAAAATATAGCTGCTCCAGGGGTATGCACATATTTTAACGAGTTTGAAAAGCAAGAAATACACGTGATCGTATGCTGGGCTGTGAGTTCAGCGCTTTGCGTATCACCTTTTTTTGTCCCCTTTTTACGGATGAAGAAACTGAAGCCAAGGGAACTTCAGTGACTTGCCTGGGACGCCCAACCTGTAGTGGAGGAAGTGTTGGTTCCACACCTGGCTCCCTGCTCCGTCAGGGAGGCCCACTGATGCCAGGCGGGCGGCATGTAATTCAGAGCAGCCACCAAATAGCGGAGTGTCAGGCTTTGGGGAGAAACACTGGGGCGCAGAGAGGCAGCCAGCAGCCATCGCCCCCTTCTGGGGGGGGCGACCTCTTCCACTGACCACGGCTCGCCCTCCAGCAAGGGGGGCTCGACAGCTCATCTTCCTGTTCGAACAGCTTCTTGAATCTCAGCCATGACCCCAGGGTGGCCATCCGCCCCCCATTTTTCTGTGCCAGTCCACCCACCCATCGGCCTTCCCTGTGGCCCCCCTGTGTGCAGAGAGGGCCCTTGGAAATGCTTTCTCTGGTATGGGAGAGAGGGTGGCAGGCTGCCTAGAAGAAGAGATGGGCACCTGGCCCTGGCCCCAGGCCTCAGGGATGGAACTGCCAGCGCCTTTCCAGGCATTGGCGCTCTGGGCCGGGTGTCAGCCTGGAGGGACCGGGGCAGATGGGCTGGCAGGCCAGCTGTGTGCTTCCTAACGCCATTTGTCACGCTGGGCTGGGAAGGTGTCCAGACTCACAGGGGCCTCCGAGGGTTCACCAGAGGTCGCTGGGTGCTGTTCCTGTCCCAGAAAGGGCTGTTCCCAAACTGTCCATTAGACAGTCGCTGAAGCCTGATGCGGGCTAGCTCCTGGGGTTCCGAGGTGAATTGGAGCAGGAGGTCAGGTCTCTGGGGAAGGCGGAACATTGGCAGGTGCTGTAGCCTGGAGAAAGGTAGGCTGTACCTGTGCGCGTGGAGGGGTGGCAGATGATGTGCTTTAGGATTGGGGGCCGAGGTGGTGTGGGGGCCGTGGGAGAGCACAGGCTGGTGCTCAGACACACCCAGGTTGAAACCCCAGACGGCTCTTACTAACCCTGTGACTCGGGGCTCATTATTTCACATCTCTGAGCCTCCACTTCCTCATCGGTGAGATGGAGATGGTCATGTCTGCCTCCCCAGGTGATCTGAATGAATGAAGGGTGGACATTGGTGGGTGAGCCGTGGAGGATGGTTTTCCCCCTGCTGATGCTCGAGAGAGATGTTTGTGAAGCCCTCAGCCCTGGGCCAGCTGTGATAGGAAGGGCTCAGCCAATGGGGTTGGCAGTTGTTACTGTTGTTCCTGGGGGTCGGGAAGGCTTCCTGGAGGAGGTGACATTAAGCTGGGCCTTGGAGTTGAGCAGAAGGCTGTGTGGTTCTAACACAGGGCACAGCCTAAGTGAGGGCACAGAGCGGGTGTCTGACTAAACCAGGCTCAATCCCAGGGGCCTGAGTGAGTGAGGCCTGGGCGAGGTGCACACCACTGGAAGCTCCTTGCCACCTGGCCAGGCTGCTCCCCACCTCACCCACCTGCCTGCAGCAGCACTGAGTTAAATTAGGGACACTGGGCCAGGGGCCAGAGAGGCAGGTGGCTGGGAACAGTCTCTGCCCTCAGCAGCACCAAGTCAAGGTGGGTCTCTCCCCAGACCCAGAGGGGCCCGAGGCTGTGTAAACCCAGGACAGCAAAGGGGGCTGTTCATGATACGTTGGGAAAGATCAGTGGTGACTAAGGAAGGAGAGGCCCTCTGCCCAGGTAGCTGGTGTAGCAACAGCTGTAGAACATTCTAGTAGGCTGGGAAACACGAATACATACCCATGGTGGAAATCTGGAAAATATAGAGATCTCACTGCCCAGATGGCTGTTTATTTTTACGATGATACCTTTCTTCCAGATTTTTCCCCAAGCTTATTAATTGTATATCTCGTCCTTTCCGTAAATTTACATACACACACGCTTAAACATAAGCATTTTCCCATGTCTTTAAGACACTTTACAATGATCTGTCATCAGGGTGCATCATAGTTATATAACAGCCCTGTCCCCCAAGAATGGACATTAGGGCAACTTCTCACACCGTGGATACCTAACATCCACATCAGGCTGATGATTTGCTGATTACCAAGCCTTCCCATACCAGCACATTTGATCTCCCCCAATAACCAGTCCTACAGGAAGAAACAGGCTCAGAGAGGTTAAGGAACTCGCTGGAGGTCACACAGCATGTGCCCAGGCTTTCCCCACCCCCGACCTTTCATCCACACTGGGTAGGTCTTTGCTGCCCCCTTCTGGCTATCAGCATCTATAACATTAGTCCTGCCTGTCTATCCCTTAAGGCTCATAATCCTTTGAGTTCATTTATTTGCACAACAACAATAAAAAGATTATTGAATGCCTGTTGAACGCCAAGCAAGATCTGGGAATACAAAATAGAAAAAAAATCTCTACCTCCCGTGGTGTTTATATTCTAATAGGGGAGACAGGTAAATAAGAACAAATCGTATCATATTCAATAGTGACAAGTGCCACGGAGACACACACAAAAGATAGGACTGTCAAGAGCACAATTTTAGAGAGGCCACCAGAAGTTAAGGCCTGAATGAAGACAGGGTATAAGCCATGTAGAAATCTAGGTCGATGATCAGGGAACTAAGATCCCACATGCCGTGGGGCAGCTAAGCCTGCGTGCCACAACTACTGAGCTCGCGCACCTCAACTAGAGCCCCCGTGCCACAAACTACAGAGCCCACGTGCCCTGGAGCCCACACGCCACAACTAGAGAAGAGAAAACCCACACGCCACAACTAGAGAGAAGCCCGCGCACCACAACGAAGAGCCCGTGCCGCAACGAAAGATCCCTTGTGCCTCAATGAAGATCCTGCGTGTTGCAACTAGGACCCAGTGCAGCCAGAAATAAATTAACTAAATAAATAAATGTTTAAAAAAAAAGAAAGAAAGAAATCTAGGTCGAGACATCCAGGGAGAAGACTTGTCAGTGCAAAGGCCCTGGGGCCCTGGACATATTTTGAAAGTAGGGCCAACAGGATTGCTGAGAGTGAATGTGGGGAGGGGGAAAGAGAGAGATCAAGGATGGCATCAAGGGACTTCCCTGGTGGCCCAGTGGTTAGGACTGCATGCTTCCACTGCAAGGGACACGGGTTTGATCCCTGGTCGGGGAAGTAAGATCCCGCAAACCACATGGTGTGGCAACAAAAAAAACCAAAACAAAACAGAATAGCATCAAGATTTTGTCCCAAGCAGCTGGAGAGGGAAAGGGAGGTGAGGATCCGAGTGGTGGGCAAATTTGACACCCAAGTAGACAGGTTAGGAAGGCAGTTGGATCTACAAATCAGAGAGATCCCCACTGAGGGGTATAGCTTAGGGATAGAGCATTTGACTACAGAGAGAGTCCCCCTGGAGACATGCAGTCGGGAGCCATTCTGTATTTCATGCATTTTAGTCATGAAATTGGATCACAGTGGGGTTCAGCATGGATAGTCAGGGGACTATCCATGGGGGGACTGGGGACTCAAGGGTCCAAGGATGAACCCTGGGGCCCTCCAGCATTTAGAGCTGAGGAGAGACAAGTGAACCCCCAGAGGGTGTGATGTCCTGGAAGCTGAGTGAGAAACTGTTGAAGAAGGAGAGTGATCACCTGGGCCCAGTGCTGCTGCAAGGTCAGGTTCAGACCTGAGATGGGACTGTGGGATGGAGCAGCCCAGAGGTCCAAGGATGGCACAGTCAAGAGCAGTTTTGTGGACTTCCCTGGTGGCGCAGTGGTTAAGAATCTACCTGCCAATTCAGGGGACACGGGTTCAAGCCCTGGTTCGGGAAGATCCCACATGCCGCAGAGCAACTAAGCCCATGCGCCACGACTACTGAGCCTGCACTCTAGAGCCCGTGTGCCACAACTACTGAAGCCTGCGCATCTAGAGCCCGTGCTCCACAACAAGAGAAGCCACCGCAATAAGCCCGTGCATCGCAACGAAGAGTAGCCCCCTCGTCGCAACTAGAGAAAGCCCGCGCACAGCAATGAAGACCCAACACAGCCAAAAATAAATAAATAAAATAAATACATTTATTAAAGAAAAAAAAAGCAGTTTCAGGGAGGGGAGAGGACCTGAGTGGAATCGTGGGCTCAGGGGAGAACAAGAGAAAAGAAATGAACTCATCAGCTGCGGATGATGGCCCTTTAGGGACAGAGGAGCGGTGGGGTGGGAGCTGCAGGGTGAAATGCGATGAGGAGAGGGTTTTAGAGGTTGAATAGTGACAGTGTGATTTTAGAGAAATGGATGATACGGCAGCAGAGAGGGTGGGGAGAGTGGGCAGAGGAGGGACGTCCCCCTGAGAACAGGAGGTGGGGAAGGCGGTGCTGAGAGCGCTGCCAGAACCCCTCTGCACACAGGGGGACAGGGGCAGGGTGACTGGGGCGGAGGGAAGATTGTTGGAGTTAGGGTCCTAGAGGGAGGGCTGGAAAGATGGGAAGGGACAGTCTCAGAAGGAAGTATGTATGACCTGGACACCGTGGAGGGGCCACCAATGTTGATGACCACGGGGTTGAGACGTGACTGGAAAGAGGAGAGGAGGTCGAGACAGGGAGGGCCAGGGGCTTGGAAGGCGTGTCTGCCCGCACGTTGATCCCCAGGAAACAGGACGGATGGCAGCGGTGTGGGTATCCTGAGCCCCGTGCAAGTTCAGTGCCACCCGCAGGCAAAGACCAGTCCTCCCCCTTCCCCAGGAGAATCAGCTCCCCGCAGGCAGGCCACGCGCATCTGGGGGTCTGGGAGAGCTTCCCGGGGAGCTGACATTCCTCCCTGGGGATGGGGGGATTCCAGGCTTAGAGGCAGCACTTGCAGAGGTGGGGAGCCCTGAAATGACCGTCCATGTCCAACCCTCGCTGAATGCCCACGGCGTGCCACGCCCCAGGCCTTTCCCCCAGAGCCTCTTGGGGTCTTCACAGCAAGCCTGCGAGGTAGATGCTGTTTTCATTCCCATTTTGCAGCTGAGCACACTGAGGCTGAAAGAAGCAGTCACATAGGTAAACAGGGCTGAAGTCATACCCAGGGCTGTGCCGTTCTGGAGCCTGGGCTGGTTGGGCATGGGGGAAGATCGCAGAAAAAGAATAAGGCCGAATCATGCACGGCCTTGACCTAAACGCTGGGGACTCAAGCTTTCTCTGGTGGCATTGGAGGCTTTTTCAGTCGAGGAAATGATAGGGTTGGATTTGTATTGTCTTACGATTACCATGGTAACCACACTTCCAGCTACCAAGGTGGATGGGAGAAGGCAAAACTGGAGCAGCACGGGCTGTGGGACCCAGAGATGGGTGGGGTTAGGATCTAGAGGTGGCAGTGGGGCATGAGGAGGGAGAGAGGGTAGAAGGTTCCAGAAGGGTGATGGTGGTGTCCATCCCCAAGGCGGGGTCTGCAGGCCTGTGGGACATCCAGAGCAGTCGTGGTGCTGAGAGCCTGCAGGGTGGCACTGGGGCTGGCCTGGGTGAGCGTGGAGCCAGCAGAGAGGGCCCAGGGCAGAGCCGGGAGCACACCGACCTCCAAGAGACCTTGAGGGAGAGGAGCCTGTGAAGGAACGGAGGAGGTGGAGCCCCAGGAAAGGAGGTGGAGGGATTTGCGGGTAAGAAGCGCTGAGTCAGGCAGCTGTTTGCAAACCTCCCATGAGAGCAGAGTCCTAGGCAACACCAGAGAGATCAAGGAAATGAACATTCTCGAAAGGTTCTCGAATAGCAGTGACTTAAAAAAAAAAAAAGTCTTGTTAGGTAGTAAGTTCCCCATCACTGGAGGCATCCAAGCAGCCACTCACCTGGAGGCACTGCAGGAGAGGTGGGAGGGGCTTTGCCCGCTGCAGCTACCTTTGGTTTGTGCATCCTGTGCCTGTCTGCCCGAAGCCCCAGCCCTTTGGAACTAGGGAGGGCGCAGACAGAGGGGTCTCCCACCCACCGACTCACTTCCCTCAGCTGCCGGCTCCAGGCTTCCCCACAGCTGCCCTGCGCCGGCTCCCTTCTGGCCAAACACAGGCTTCCAGCTTCCTCTCCTTTTGGTTTGGTTCTTTGGACCCCAGCAGCTCAGTCCTCCCTGCCAGCTTGGGGGAACCCCCTGGTGAGCAGCAAGCCCGCCCACCCCGGGAAAAGGGGCTCCGGGCCCCACAGACAGAGCAGAGCTGCCGACTTCCTGTGTGACTCCAGCAGCAAGTCCGGTTTGCCTGCCTGGGCCTCGCTTTCCCTCTTTGCAAAGTGGGAAGAGTCACACTGGGGCTGCCCCAGGGTGCCCCAGCAGGGCAAGGAAAGGAGGAATAAATGGCCCGTCGTGCGCGGGAGGGGTAAGGCGGAGAGGCCGGCCAGGCCGGAGCGTGGAGGGCCTGGAAGGCCTGGCTTTGCAGCGTGGACTGGACCCTGCAGACCCGGCCTTGGCAAGCTCTTCCGCTGATGTCCCCGAGGCCGGAGCCCGAGCACCCCTGCGGGACAGGGCCGAAGCTCTGCCGGGCCCCAGCTTTACCTAGGAAGCCCCCGTTTCAGAGAGTCTCCACTTGCGTTTTCATTCAAGGAACTATGTCATGTTACATTCTGCTGAGAAAATAGATCTTCCCACTTGACCTACTTCCCACCCCCAGCGTTGCCTGAGGCCCAGTTTGAGAAGCTCAGCTGTGGGTGAAGGGTCTGCGGAGGGGAGGGCTGTGATCCCATTTGCGGGGAGGGTACAAGGAGGGAACGGCTCCAGCCCCAAATGGCACCTCTTGTCATTGTCCCCACTGGGGCCTCTGCTAGGTCTGTGCGGGGCCTCCTGTCACTCATCAGGTGCTGGGAGGAGTGGGCTTCCCGGAGAAGGGAACCTGAGCTAGGCCTGGGATTGACCTCAACAGAGGGCATTTGGGGGTGGGGGGAGGGACTGAATAGGAGCAGGAGCAAGTCGCCTGCTGGGCCCTCAGGAGCTGCGTGACCTTGGATGAGTTAACTTACTGTCTGTGACCCTGGATAAGTTAACTTGCTATCTCTGGGCCTCGAGGTCACATGGAGCAGGGACAGCTCTCATGGTCCACCCCGCGACCCTTGTCACACACTCCTGCCTCCCTCTCTTCCCTACGCCACCCCCCTCCACCCTTCCAACTCGTAAGAGCTCAAAATAAAACCCTCCTTTCTCAAGTTTCTAAAGATGTCACAGTTCCAGTGCCAGCCACATGTTTCTCCACTTCATTATCTCTGCTTTTCTTTGTTAATTAGGCTCCAGTAATGATCTCACTTCTGCCTTCCCGGGAAGAGCTGGCATCTGCTGGGTGGGGCCTGGAGGCCTCTGTGGGCAGACACCCGGCTGCCAGGCCCAGAATTGGCTGGCTGCCTCCTTTCCTGCAGGAGGGGAGGCCCCGCCCTTTCCATATGGGTCGTGGCCGCCCCAGTCTGCCCCTGGGCTGGTCAGTGGTCCCAGCCCTGCCCTCCCTCAGCTCTGCCAGGTGGAGGAAGGGTACCTCAAGGTTCCCAGCGGCTGTTAGACAGGGGGCTTCTCAGGCCCCAGGAGCGAGCAATGGGGGGCTTCAGGCTCTTCTGCAACATTCCAGAAAACCTCACCGAAACTAGTTCCCCAGCTGGGACCACCCAAGCCGACAGGAACAACTAACGCCTTTATTTAGGCTGGAATGAGATCAGCTCTCAGGGTCACCAGGCACTGCGTGCGGAACAGAAGCTCTCTCGCTGGCTGATAAATGCGTCTTTGAGCCACGCAAGTGGAGGCCTGGGGGGTGGGGCACGAAGGATGGCTCAGCGCACGTGGCTTACTGGGTGGATCGGATCTTTCCAACCTCCTGGGCTGGGTGGGGTGGGGGAGGGTCTGGTGGCAAAAGAGACCTCATGGTGGGAGGTGGGGATGGGGACAGCACAGCACAGCCTGCGGAGGGACCCCTGCAGGTTTGGGAGCTCAGGACCAGGTACTTAGTCTGTGAACGGTTCCGAGGTGTCTTCTGGGCCGGGCACTGGGCCGGGTGTAAGTAGCTTTTGATCAACACCAATTAAAGAGAACCCTGCCTCGTGGAACTTACGTTCTGGTAGGGATGCAGAGAACAGACCATGTGCCAAGGGTAAAGTGTACCAGGTGTGAGTGCTGAGAAGTCACAACCCTAGATGTGGGGTGGCCAGGGAAGGCTGGTGAGCAGAGGCCTGAAGGCGGCAGTAGTGAGCCAGGAGGGCATAGAGAAGAGCCTTGCAAAGGCCCTGAGGTCCCCTGCCAGGGTGGGAGGCCAGGTCGGGTGGAGGACCAGGTAGGAGATGAGATGGAAATGGGAGAGAAGGCCGATTGTGGACGATGGATCAGGATGCTGACCCTTGTTCCAAGTGAGCTGGGAGCCAGGGCAGGCTTCTGAGCAGAGGAGAGACAGAATCCAGTTTAGGATCTAACAGGATCCTTCTGGCTGCTGGGTGAGGACACACAGGGTAGCAGCAGGGGACGATGTAGGGAGTTGGTCCTGGCAAAGCAGGTGAGGCCCAGTAGTGACAGCAGTGGTGGTAAGTCCTTGACTCTGGGCAGAGTTTGTAACTGAAGCCGACAATTTGCTGATGTGGGCTGTGAGAGAGAGAGTTGAGTTTGACCTCAGGGATTTGGGCTGAGCTTCTGGAAGGATGGAGGTGCGGGTAGGTAGCTGAGACGAGGAAGATGCAGGAAGAGCTGGCCGGGGGGTGGGGTGGAGTCCCAGGCGTGTTTGTGGCGTGTTAAGTGTGGGGTATTATCCAGGCACTGTTCCATGTAGAGTGAGGGTGGGGGGCGTGTCCAGGGAGTGGGCCAGGCTTGAGGTATAATTTGGGGAATCACAAGCATATTGCTGGTATTTAAAGCCCTGACAGAGTGAGATCATCGGGAGTGAGCGGAGTCAGAGGCCAGGGCCCTGGTGCCTTCAGCCTTTGTGGGTAAGGAAAAAACCGGGAGGGGCCAGGAGTGGGTGGTGTCCTGGGGCTGAGTGGAAAAACCCCATTCTCCCCGGGGGAAGCCCTTCTCCCCTTGTGGCCGTGAGGCTCCCACAGCCCAGAGACGCGGCTTAGCATCTTGCAGGGATGTCAGGGGTCAGGCCTTGAGCAACGATGGCTTCTCAGCAGGCCCCAGGCCCACTGTGCAGGATTATAAATGCCACCCAAGGCAAGCGGGAGAAGCTTTCCCCTCCGCTGCACGAAGTAGGGGAGCCCCGGGTTTCCACTGTCTGTTCCATGAAACAGCAGGTTCTGCACGCCCTCTTGGGTGGGGACCTGGAGAGTGGCAGGGCTGGGTGAAAACAACTTCTCTGGTACCAGCAGAGGATCTCCTTCACCGGGGAAAGGAGGATGGATTTGCCCCACAGACAACAGAGAGCCCTCAGTGAGTTTAAAGCGAAGGAAGGACATGGTCGGATAGACTGTTTAGAAAAACCTGAGTGGCTTGCAAAGCAGAGGATGAATTCGGGGTGGGCAGGTGAGAAGACCCACCTGGATTTTTGGATGGAGACAAGGGGGCACAGAGGGGTTTCGTTGGCTGCTGTAACAAATTACCCACTCGGTGGCTGAAAGCAACACAGGTTTATCTCCTTACAGTTGTAGAGCTAAGAAGTCCGAAATGAGTCTCACAGGGCTAGTCACGGTGTCCGCAGAGTGGGTTCCTTCCCAAGGCTCCGAGGGAGAATCTGTTTCCTTGTCTTTTCCATGTTCTAGAGGCCGCCTGCGTTCCTTGGCTTGCAGCCCCTCCTGTATCTTCAAAGTGCATCCGTCCAACCTCTGTTGTCCCCTCTTCCTCTGCTTTTGACCTTGCCTCCTTACAAGGACCCTTGTGATTACATTTAGGGTTCACTCAAATAACCCAGGATAATCTAGCCACCTCAAGATCCTTTCTTTCTTTCTTTCTTTCTTTCTTTCTTTCTTTATTTATTTATTTATTTATTTTTTGCGGTACGCGGGCCTCTCACTGTTGTGGCCTCTCCCGTTGCGGAGCACAGGCTCCGGACGCGCAGGCTCAGCGGCCATGGCTCGTGGGCCCAGCGGCTCCGTGGTATGTGGGATCCTCCCGGACCGGGGCACGAACCCGTGTCCCCTGCATTGGCAGGCGGACTCTCAACCACTGTGCCACCAGGGAAGCCCCAAGATCCTTAATTTAAACACACCATCAAAGTCCCTTCTGCCATGTAAAGAAACATAGTCACAGGCTCCGGGGCTTAGGGCGTGGACAGCTTTGGGAGCCACTACTCAGCCGAGGTTTCTCTCCTAAGTGACCGTGTGGGAGGTTGGAGCCAGGGACCCACGAGAAGGGAGGAGGGACAGGTTTGAGGGGACCTGGAGAAGCCGGCCTAGGATGTGCAGAATCAAAGGTGCTCAAGGAAGCAGGCGGAAACATGGGTATAGGGGTTGCAGATGCAGAGAGAGTGAGAAGAAACAGCAGCATGGATGGAGCAGAGGAAGATCTCTTCCCTCCCCGTGTGCAGCAACTGAGTCGGACACTCCTGCCCTGTCCTCCCAGCCACAACAGAACGAGGCTGTACTGCCAAGTGGTCAGTGGGCTGGGGTGAATCCTGGCTCTCCCTCTAACTCACTGTGTAACCCGGGGCACGTGGCTTCCTCTGTGTGCCTCCGTCTCCTCGTCTGTAGGATGCAGACAGTCCTAGGACCAACTTCATAAGGTTGTCAGAAAGATTAAGTGAAGGAAGCCATGCAAAGATCTAAGAAGAGTGCCTGGCACGCAGGAGCTTAATTTCTCAGACAGTTATTTACCGAGCGCTTGTGATGTGTCGGGTGTTATTGAGGGTGCTGGGGCTGTAGTCCTGAACACGTGCAAACAGACTGCACGCTCAGCCCACAGGAAACATCTGTTCTCGGGTCGTTGGCTGCAGAGTTTGCTGTACAGCATGAGGATCGGGATCGGTACCCCCTCCCCGCATAAGGCAGTAGAGCCCTCCCTCGCCTGTGCGGTCCACTGCCTCCATCTGCCCACCTTGCCCAGGCTGGGAGCTGATGCCTTGCTCATCACATTTAGTGTGTGGCATTCCGTACCTGGCCAGTCTTGGCCACAGTTCGACCTTGGGACCATGGAGGAGGGAAGGGGAGAGGAGAGGGAAGGACACGATTTCCCTTGGGAAGGGCCATGGGCATGTCTGCTCCCAGGACTGTCTGTCCAAGACAGACCCCCACAAGAAAACCTGGCACTTGCTCTGCCCAGCCAGGTTTGCAGGTTCGAGCATGGAGCTGCAGGAGAGTTTGTGAGAAAGCCCTCTGAGGAGGTACTGGGCTGTTCTCAGATGGGAATGCAGCACCCAGGGGTCAGAGAGACCTGGGTTTGAGCCTCAGCGCCACCCATCGCAAACCATGCGGCCTTGGTGGCTGGGAACAGGCACCTTGACTCCTCTGAGCCTCGGTTTCCTTATGTGTAAAATGGAGATCATAACATCTAGAGGTCAGGCTTGTCATGAGGAATAAAGAACATCACTGTGTAAATCACCAGGCACTGTCTCTGGTGGGCACGTGACATCAGCAAATGGAAGATTTGCATCCCAGTGTCTGGCAGCTGGGAGGGCAGTGAAAGGGCCTGGAGCCCCAACAGGGGAGGCCCCAGCCAGACAGCTCTCTGTTGGCCATTGTTCCAGGCTCTTGTGTGCAGTGGGTCAGCTGAAGTTCAGACAGCTGGACTCCAGGGAGGAACCTGGATCACCTGCCCAGGCAGGTTGTGGTCCACCCACCATGCACCTCCATCCCAGGGAAGGGAGATGGATTGATGGGGGCACAGAGCTCAGCTCGAGGGAACTCTGGGGGAGAAGGCTTGCTTTCTTCCCTCCCCTGTCCCCCTCCCCAGTGAACCCCATGCACTGATCAGATCCGTCACGATCCTGGCTCATAACCCACTCTGCCATCAATCCCTGCATGTAATCATCAATCGATCAATTGATTGATGGTTGTAACTTTTTATTTTGAAGTGATTTTTTTTTTTTTTTTTTTTTTTTTTTTTGCGGTATGCGGGCCTCTCACTGTTGTGGCCTCTCCCGTTGCCAAGCACAGGCTCCAGACGCACAGGCTCAGCGGCCATGGCTCATGGGCCCAGCCGCTCCGTGGCATGTGGGATCTTCCCAGACCAGGGCACGAACCCGTGTCCCCTGCATCGGCAGGCGGACTCTCAGCCACTGCGCCACCAGGGAAGCCCTGAAGTGATTTTTAATTTACAAAAAGTTGCAAAGATAGCACAGAGTTCCCAAATACCGTCTGACCCATGTAGGATGTTAACATCTTGCATAACCATGGTCCATTTATCAAAACTAAGAAATTAACATCGATTGGTGCCATGCGATTAACTAAGCTATAGGCTTTATTTAGATTTCTTCAGTTATTCCACCGATGTCGTTTTCACATCCCAGAATCCAGTCCAGGATACCACATTGCATTTAGCATTCATTTATTTTTATTCTTTCATTCGTATTCCCACATATTTGTTTGCTCACTCGTTAATAAATACTATGGTGAACGCCCATGAACCCGCCACCCGTCTAAGAATCAGAACAGAACCAATAACGTACATCCACCTACGTGCTCTCCCTCATCCTGTCTGCCTCTCTCCCCAGAACAAATATTCTGAATTTTATGTGTGTCAATCCCTTGGTTTCTTTCCCTTCAAAATTGCAAAACTGCAGGAAAAAAAAAGAATAGTATAATGCCTGCCTATATATTCTTTGTCTGGATTCATTAATTCTCTTTTTTGTGTTTGTGTGTGTTAATTCTTCTTCTTTTTATTTTTTTATTTATTTTTTATTTTTTGGCCTCGCCATGTGACATTCGGGATTTTTTTTTTTTAATAAATTTATTTTCTGTTTTTGGCTGTGTTGGGTCCTCGTTGCTGCATGCGGGCTTTCTCTAGTTGGGGCAAGTGGGGGCTACTCTTCGTGGCGGTGCATAGGCTTCTCATTGTGGTGGCTTCTCTTGTTGCAGAGCACGGGCTCTAGATGCTCGGGCTTCAATAGTTGTGGCACGCGGGCTCCGTAGCTGTGGCCCCCGGGCTCTAGAGCGCAGGCTCAGTAGTTGTGGCGCGCGGGCTTAGTTGCTCCACGGCATGTGGGATCTTCCCGGACCAGGGCTCGAACCCATGTCCCCTGCTTTGGCAGGCGGATTCTTAACCACTGCGCCACCAGGGAAGCCCAGACTTTCGGGATCTTATTTCCCCAACCAGGGGTTGAACCCAGGCAGGCCCTTAGCAGTGAAAGCGCCAAGTCCTAACCATTGGATCACCAGGGAATTCCCTGGAGTCATTAATACTTTACTTTTTAAAAAATTATTTATTTATTTATTTATTTATTTATTTGGCTGTGCCAGGTCTTAGTTGTGGCACTCAGGGTCTTCATTGTGGCACACGGGATCTTTAGTTGCGGCATGCATGTCGGATCTATTTCCCCGACCAGGGATCAAACCCAGGCCCCCTGCATTGGGAGCGTGGAGTCCCAACCGCTGGACCACTAGGGAAGTCCCTGGAGTCATTAATTCTTAACATTTTGCCAAATTCCTTCCCTCCCTCCCTCCCTCCATCCCTCTCTGTCTCTCCCACAGGCACAGACCCCGCCCCATTGATTTCTGTCTCTGCCTCTTTCTCCATTCAAAGTAAGTTGCGGACATCTTGACTGTTCATGCCTAAATATTTCAACACACAACCCACAACTCTGCAGAACGATGCTATTCTTTTCAGATCCACAATACCATTTTCACACTTATAAACCTTACTAACTCCCTGTCATCTAATAGACAGTCTGTATTCAAATTCCCAAAAATGTCTTTGATACTGTCGTACCCCGTGATTTAATCACTGCTCACAGGTTGATTTCTTTTAACATGTCTATTGCATATAATACGGGCCTAAACCAAAATTATTTCATGTTTTTTTTTTAACTTTTTAAAAATTATTATTTATTTATTTAGTTGCACCAGGTCTTAGTTGTGGCAGGCAGGCTCCTTAGTTGCAGAATGCATGTGGAATCTAGTTCCCTAACCAGGGATCAAAACCAGGCCCTCTGCATTGGGAGTGCAGAGTCTTATCCATTTTGCCACCAGGGAAGTCCCTTTTTTTTTTAACTTTTATAACCAAGGTGTCCTATTGTAAGAAGCCTGGGACTTGCTTCTGTCACTTAACATGACGTAACACAAGGTTGAAATGTGTGGCCATAGCTGTTTGTTTTCAGGGCTCTGTAATATTCCATTGAGTGACTGTACCACGATTGATTTGTCCATTCTCCTGTCCTTGGCCATCTGGGTTCCCTCCATGGTCTTGCTGTTACTAAGAGTGCTCTTAGCACGCTTGAGCATGTTTTCTTTGGCACACATACGAAAGATTCTCTTGGGTACATGGGGTCATGGGCCTGGGGAGGGCTTCCACCCCACTGCAGCAGGGCCATCCCCTCTCTGAGCCTCAGCTTCTCCGTCTGTAAAACAGATGGAGGACTTCCTTGCGGGTCCAGTGGTTAGGACTTGGCGTTTTCACTGCCGAGGGCCCGGGTTCAATCCCTGGTCGGGGAACTAAGACGCCACAAGCCGTGCAGCCTGGCCAAAAAAACCCCAGAATTCCTGCTCCCCCTAAATACAGATCATGGAAGGGGTTAAGAGATGAACTGAGTTTTACCCTTTTATTCTGGCAAAGGTCTGGTGCCAGGCAAGGGAGGTATCTTGCAAGTCGCAGGGTCCCAGAGAGGGACTTGGCTCGTCTCCCACCTGAGCGGCCCCTGCTTCCTGCACAAGGCAGCTGTTCTGCCAAGGTGGGGTGGATATCCACCCTCTGCTCTCTTGAGAGCCAGGCCCGCCCAGGTCTGCTTTCTGCCCGGATCGCCCAGCCCAAGCCTGGCAGAGAGGAGAGGCTGCTTCGAGAGGGTTGAGGAGGAATAGTTATTCCACTCTTCCCCAGAGATCTGCTCTCTCCCTCTGAGCAGCATTCCTTGCTGCTGGCTGCCTCTGTGTCATTTTGCATCATGGCTGTCAGCACACAGTCATCAGCCTGAGTTGGGGACCTCAGACTAGGCTCAGAAAGGCCAGGCTGCTCAGGGCTCGTGTACTTTGCCCCAGGAGAGGGCTGTGAGGCCACCCCAGGCATCACCCCAAGCTGACTGGCTTAAAACTGTGTACATAGCATGGCTGTGGTTTAATAAGCTTGGTTGCTTTCTTTCCCCAGGCAAAATTCAGTTAATCCTCAGGCTAACAGACAGCAGATTAGAAACAACAAGATGAGAGCTACAGTAGTGAGATAGACAGTAGTGAGAGAGAGGAGACCAGAAAACTGGAAACAGCAGCAAGAGGCAGGAGAAATGCCAGCCTGGGGCAGTGGGGGACAGGTCACTGCAGCCAGCGCAAGTTCAACAGCACTTTCTGGACAGCACTGGCGGTCAGGTTATGAGGGTGACCTCTGCCTACCCCCAACCACGTGCTTAATAAGAGAGGGGTACTTGATGAGTTTTAGAAAATGGTCTCTCCCACATGAGTAAAGCAAACCCAGGGACTTAAGAGAACAAACTTCCATCATCTGGAAGAGTTTTGTATGGAAGATTTCGTTTCCTGAGACTACACAAGATAACTGAGGCACTGGTAATAACGTCAATGATAACTTGACACTGATGGCGTAAGACCTTAAATTTTTTTATGCACGGTATCATTGGATCCCTCCCAACAGGCCAGGATTCCCATTTGAGGGATGTGGAAACTGAGGCTCACAGAAGTTGAGTGCTTTTCCAAATACCACACAGCATTAGGGTTACAGTCAAGATTGTCTTGCAACCTGCTGGGCCAGGGAACTTCCCTGTCACTGGCCCTGAGGACCCCCTTTCTCCCCACTGTCTACAGGCATTCAAGCGGGTACACTGAGGGCACACCACACTCCGCATGGAGCCCTGTGACATTTCCAAATGGAGAACATTCTGAAATGTTTGCAACCGTTGGTGTCCTTACAACCAACCTGGGTTCAGAGAAGCTCAGGCAGGACTCCCCCAGAGAAGAAGAGTAATAACTAGACCATAGACTGTGCCAGGCACGGGCATAATGTCCTCACCTCATCCTCACGGCAGCTCCATGCGGTCGTTGTTGCTAATTTTTTTTTAAGGTTTTTTTTTTTTTTTTTTAAATTTTTGGCAGCGTTGGGTCTTCGCTGCTGCGCACGGGCTTTCTCTAGTTGCGGCAATTGGCGACTACTCTTCGTTGTGCTGAGCAGGCTTCTCACTGCGGCGCCCTCCCCTGTTGCGGAGCACGGGCTCTAGGCGCGCGGGCTTCAGTAGTTGTGGCGCGCGGGCTTCAGTAGTTGTGGCACGAGGGCTCAGTAGTTGTGGCTCGCGGGCTCCAGAGCACAAGCTCAGCAGCTGTGGTGCACAGGCGCAGCCGCTGTGCGGCATGTGGGATCTTCCTGGACAAGGGCTCAAACCCGTGTCCACCTGGCAGGCAGACTCTCAACCACTGCGCCACCAGGGAAGCCCTGTTGCTACTTGCCAGACAAGGAAATCCAGTGGTTGCCTAAGGTCCCGAGCTAATAACAGAGCCAAGATTTGAAACCAGGCAGTCAGACTTCAGAGCGTGTAGTCTTAACTCCTGGCAACAGGGCTGCACCTCAGAGCCCGGGAAAGACCACTGGGTGTACGGCCGAGGCCCCACGGGGCCCTAGTGATTGTGCCTCACCCCCCTCCCCATGTTCTCATGTTTCCTGATCCTAGTTTCGCCTACAAGCAGAACAGACTCGGAGATGATGGCTGCCGGGACTGTCCCACCCCAGCCTAGGCTGGAACAGCCGCTGCCCACAGCCATCCTTGGGGAGGTCCCTGGTGACCACAGGCCTGGCCATCCCCTCTCCAGACAGTGGGTGTGTGACGGTGGTGGCAGGAGCCTGGCTCTGTCAGGAAGGAGTCCTGTGACCTGCCCGCAGCCTGCCAACAGGCCCACTTGGCTGGAGGTGCAGGCTAGCAGGGTACATGGCCTTCCTCCTCCACACCGGGGCTCGCCAGGACTCGGCCAGGGGCCAGCTGAGGACAGTGGCCATGATTCAAGTCACAGGAGACCAGCTCTGTCCTGGGCACCTCCGAGCCCCCGACACAAGCGTGTTCAGCCCTCCCCCCTGCATGGAGCTGGAGGGCTGGGGCTCAAGCAGGAACACAGGCAGGGCCTCTTCACCTGGGGTTCAGGTTCAACCTCCCAGCAACTGCGTCACTCCTTTGCCCTCACCACCCGAGGGGTTGCCTCTGAGTACACAGAGGACCAGCGCCTCTCTCCCCTCCAGCCCCCGCCAGAGGCTAACCTGGCCTATTTCATTCAAAAACTAGTCCTCTAAGAAAAATGGAACCCCCTTCCTCCAAGTTAAGTAAAAACAAAGAGGTGGGGGAGAAGCCAGGAGCAGCTGCGGAGAAACGTGGGCGTCCTCTCAGAGGCCCGACGCTGAGCCGGGAGGATCCAGTGGTAACGTGCGTCATGGGCCTGACAGTCTGCACGTGGGACATGCTTGGTCCACTCAGCAGCTGTGATTATTCTTGGTATTACGGAAAAAGGCCCCTAAACTCCCACCACACTCTAGAGACATTCAGAACACCCGGTGCCACCAGCGTCCCTCAGGCAACTCAGGTCCCACTTTCCTGACATTTAACTGCTGCCACAGTTTGCTGCCTGGGACCGACCTGTGAGCTCTTCGTGCTGGCTACCCTGTGATGTGGTGTCATCCCTCCCTGTCAGCTGCAGCCTGGTTTGGGGGTGTTCTCCCCGGCAGATCAGACAGGACATGGGGAGGGGAAATTTTCCATGTCCCCTAACATGTGTTGAGCACCCACGGGATGCATGCAGCCCCAACGTGCAGCTAAGTCTGCGTCCCACGGGGCCTTGGGTGGCATGGATGTCACCTCCTCTGGGAAGCCCTCCTTGATCCCTGGCTCGGTTGGGGTCGTCCCCCCCCACCCCATGTTTCCACGAGCCATGCACTGACAGTTATCAAGCCCAGTGGGTCACCAAGTGTTCCTCACTGTCCCCTGCCTTGTCTAGGGCTGTGCTCTGTACTCTGCTAAATGCCCAAGGGCAGCATTGCATCCAGATGGGACGGTGCTCGTGAAATATTTGTCCAAGACGAATACTATATCAAGACAGTGAGCTGAAATGCTGAGAGGTGACATGGCGTGGCCCTTTAGGGCCTGGTGTTGCCTCCCACAAGGCGAGGGCAGTGTGCAGCCCAGGCCTGCCCTGTCTTTGTCTCTCTCCCCCAGCTGGCAGCGGTGCAGCAGAAGCCTTCAGGGGGAGGTGGGGTTGGTGAGTGAGTCCTGCGCTCCCAGATAGGTGCACAGGTGACGGCCATGTCCAGCAACTACAGGGACCTGAGCTTGTGGGCTTGCTTTGAGGTGCTGTCTTTTATTTATTTATTTATTTATTTATTTATTTATTTTTGTGGTACACGGGCCTCTCACTGTTGTGGCCTCTCCCGCTGCGGAGCACAGGCTCCGGACACGCAGGCTCAGCAGCCACGGCTCACGGGCCCAGCCGCTCTGCGGCATGTGGGATCTTCCCGAACCGGGGCACGAACCCGCGTCCCCTGCATCGGCAGGTGAACTCTCAACCACTGCACCACCAGGGAAGCCCCGAGGTGCCGTCTTTTAATCCAGAAGGCTTTTTGTCATGTACTGACTGAGTCCGGCCCTACCCTGGGCTTGAGAGGAGACACAGGCGTGGAACTATGAGCTGATGGAATGAGAGGTTTAGAGGAAACACTTTAAAGATCAACCCTTCTTTCTACAGATGGGAAACTGAGACTGCAGGAAACCCAGAGTGCGTGGTAGAGTGAAAGACAAGGACTTTTGGGTCAGACAGAGTATTCCTGGCACTTAGCGGCTGTGTGACCTTGGGCAGGTTACTTAACTTCTCTGAACCTTTGTGTCCTTGGCTGGTGAGCAGTGGCCATGACCGCATCCGGGAAAGCTGCCAGCAGAGCATCCAAGCGCTCATTGGGTGAATCCAGGCTGATCTTTCCCTGGCCTCTGTGGTGCTGCTGTGCTTGTGCAGAATGCCGGCCACAAGAGCAATCCCTGGTGGCAGGGGGTTAGCTAGATAGAGAGTGTCCTCCACCTCTCTGCAGGCTCTAGGTGGCCCTGGGACCCAGCGCTCGGTCCTAGTTGTCTGCTGACCTGGAGGAGGGTCAGGTTGACTCTCACCACATCCGGGGTCCTGAAAACCATCTGGAAGGGCCATGTTGGGGTGTATGGGAAGATGGAGGGCTCCAGGGGGTTCTGAGTTTGGGGTCTTCGTGTGGCCAAGGGGAGCCATCACTCCCCAAGATGGGGACACAGGAGGGAGGATGTTACCTGGGATGCCTGACATTTGCAGTGTCTCGTGGGCACCCAGGTGGCTGGTAGGCCGTGGTTGAAGAGAGAGATTCAGGAACTCCGAGATACGGCAGATCTAGGTTCCAGAGTCAGGAGCGCGGGCAAGAACAGGACCAGACCAGGGACAGAGGGTGAAGGGGGAGGAGGCACCAGGCAGTGCGGGAAGCTCTCTGCCCTGAGGGGCGGCCCTGGCCTGGGACTGGAGGCCCCTCCCTGGCGCTGGTGCAGGGAGAGGGCTGGGCCTCCTGGACAGGGCGTGAAGGGCAGGCGGGGGCAGCAGACAGTCTGAGTGGCACAGAGCCCTTGGCTTCCTAAATGGAACCGAGTTCTGTGAGATTTTCCAGATGAACACAGGAGTTGTTTTTCTTCATAGACCCATTCTGTCTGCTCTGCCCCTCACCTCCCAGGCCCTGGCTTCCTGCCAGCTGCCAGCTCTAGTCCTCACCCCCCGCCCCAGAGGCCCAGCCCTGTGGTTACTGTGCGAGGGTGCCCGGGCCCTTTCTGGAACTCCAGCTCCCTCCCCAGCCCAGGGCACAAGCCCGCAGCCCGGACCTTCGCCATGCCATCCACTCCCGCCCAGCCTGACCCTGTCCCTGGGGGGCCCCACTGACCGCCCCCCTGCTCTTCTAGGCCAAGGAGAGGAGTGAGGGGAGCACGGGGTCCAAGCAGAAAGTGCCCGTGGAGGGCTGCCCTGGATGCTAGGCCGGAAGGGTGTGCGGCCCCTACACCCCCAAAGCACGCCTGTCTCCCTGGTCACAGGCCTGGGGCTCTTGGTTTGCAAGGCAACCAGGGTGAGTTCTGAGAGCCCAGCTCAGTCAGGCCGGCACACGCTGCTGGACCCATCACTGCCCCCTCCCCGGCACTGGCCCGGGCTTTAGCCGCATCCAGCACATTGTGACCTTTCTCCCTTCAGTGCCCACGGATGGGCCAGTCCTACACCTGCTGTCTTTTCCCACCTGCACCCCACTCGTCACAGACCCCTACCTGCCTTCCAAGAGACCATTTGAACATCCTGCTCTCCCAGGGGCCCCCCCCACACTTGCACGGACTGGGTAGGCACCCCGATTCATGCCCCATGTCTCATCGGAGGTGTCCCCTGTCGCACTTCTGGGCGCCACCCCTGCTAGGCTGTGAGTTCCTGGGAGGAGGCTCACGGCCTCCCTCTCCTCAGGGTGCTCCATGCCTGACATGGGGCCTGTACGGGGGAAGGTGTTCAGAGAATGTGGGGCGGGTGGATGGATGTACAGACAGACAGCTGAGGCCAGACACAGGCTGCAGGGGAGTGGGCGGGCCCTGGAGAGTCTGCGCCAGCAGGTGAGGGTCTGGGCCGCCATGGGGGAGAAGGAACAGGTCGGGTGGCCGAGACCGTGCCGACCCTCACGCCCCCTCGTCTTCCTCTTGTAGATGAAGATGATGCCAACAGACTTGGGGAGAAGGTGATCCTCCGGGAGCAGGTGAAGGAGCTCTTCAACGAGAAATACGGTCAGTGCATGGCGGGGGAGGGCAGGGCCTGGGGGGCAGCCTTCCTTGGAGGCGCCCCTCCCTCTGCAGCCATCCTGGCCTCCAGTTGCCCCCAGCTGGCCTGTCCGCTCCCTGGGGACATAGTTGCCCTGTCCGAGACTGATGGGAGCTGATCCCTCATTCTCCCCATCCAAAAAAGGGGAAAAAAACCCTGATCTGTGGTGCACACAGTGGGGATGGCTATGGTCAGCATTTCTGTTTCTCTAGGGCTGGGCTGTGTGGCAGAGGCCGTGCCCCACAGCCAAGTGCTTGTTCACGCAGATGCTTGTCTGCCCAACATACACTCAGCCCTGAGATTCCAGAGGAAGGCATCTGATCCCACTGTCCAGGGGCTCAGTGTCGGGAGGGAACTGGCCATGGAATATATGAAAGGTGCCAGGTCCTGTGCAGAAGGCATCCAGGTGCCAGGGCGGAACCCAGGATGGTGCAGTTGATAATACGGTTACCACTGATGGAGCATTTTCTAGATTACTGGGTGCCAGGCTGCACTAGGTGCTCTATATACATTTTGTTTGTGATGAATTTAGTAGTATTGGC
Organism: Mesoplodon bidens; assembly: GCF_964165515.1. Classification (NCBI taxonomy): domain Eukaryota; kingdom Metazoa; phylum Chordata; class Mammalia; order Artiodactyla; family Ziphiidae; genus Mesoplodon; species Mesoplodon bidens. The sequence goes on from NC_138171.1 coordinate 38,394,663, forward strand.
TCCACTTTGTATTGTAGCAGAGAAAGACAGTTAAAAAAAAGAAAGAATTTCAGAGAGTGACAAAGGAAAACAGGAAAATGTAGAAGTGTGATGAGGGTGAGACGGGGTAGCCATGGCCTGTCTGGATCGGTGAACCAGAAAGCTCCTTGGGGACTTCCCTGGTGGCACAGTGGTTAAGAATCCACCTGCCAGTGTAGGGGACATGGGTTCAAGCCCTGGTCCGGAAAGATCCCACATGCCGCGGTGCAACTAAGCCCGTGCACCACAACTACTGAGCCTGTGCTCTAGAGCCCATGAGCCACAACTCCTGAGCCTGTGAGCCACAACTACTGAAGCCCATGCGCCTAGAGCCCATGCTCTGCAAAAAGAGAAGCCACTGCAATGAGAAGCCCGCGCACCCCAACGAAGAGTAGCCCCCACTCGCCACAACTAGAGAAAGCCCACGCTCAGCAACGAAGACCCAACGCAGCCAAAAATGAAATTAATTAATTACTTAATTAATTGAAAAAAAAAAAAAGAAAGAAAGCTCCTTGGACGAAGGGACGTTTTAGCCAGAACTTGAATGTCAGGAGGGGACAGACATTAGAAGGAAGCTTGCCAGGCAGAGAGAACAGCTCGGTGACTGGGGAGCAGCGAGAAGGCAGGAGGGCCTGGAGTGGGAAGATGTCGGAATGACGGGGTGGGGAGAGGTGGGCAGGCCAGGACTCCGAGTTGGGGTTTCATTTTGAGAGTAACAGGAAGCAACTCTGCTGGTGGTTTGTGGTGTCTTTTTCACTTTTTATTTTGGAATCAGTTTTCAAACATATACAAAAGCAGAGAGAATGACAAAATGACCCACCATGTAACCCAAACCCAGCTTCTGTGCTTACCAACATTTTGCCAATCTTAGTTCATCTGTTTCCACAGGCACACTTTGATAGGTTTAGTACTTTGAAACAAATCTAAGACATCCCGTCATTTCAGCCACAAATACCTAAGTAAGGACTTTTATGTTTTCTAATACAACAGGAGTGGATTTTTAGCAGGCATCAGGTCCTCATTTGTCAGGTCCAGGCGTGCACACTTAACAAATCATTGCACTGGGCATGTGTGAAAGTACCTGTTTCATTGCCAGTGTTGGATATTGAATTTTTTTTTTGGCTGAGCCTTGAGGCATGCGGGATCTTAGTTCCCTGACCAGGGATCAAACCCATGCCCCCTGCAGTGGTAGTGTGGAGTCTGACCACTGAACTGCCAGGGAATTTGATGGATTTTTTTTTTAATTTTATTGAAGTATAGTTGATTTACAATGTTGTATTATTTCTGCTGTACAGCAAAGTGACTCAGTTATATATATTCTTTTTCATATTCTTTTCCATTCTGGTTTATCACAGGATATTGAATATAGTTCCCTGTGCTATACAGTAGGACCTTGTTGTTTATTCATTCTGTATATAGTAGTTTGTATTTGCTAATCCCAAGCTCCCACTCTTTCCCACCCCCACCCCTCCTGGATTTTTAGTTTTGCTAATTGGATAAAAAAAAAAGTGGTGTGTCTGTTGACTTATAAACTCTCTGTGGTGCGGTGGTGACTGAGTGGGGCTGTGCTGGGTCCCAGCCCTTCCCCACACAGCTTGGCTTTGACAGGGGACACCTTCCCTGACTCCCTGTGCCCTCTAGGTGAGGCCCTGGGCCTGAACCGGCCTGTACTGGTCCCTTACAAACTGATTCGGGACAGCCCAGATGCTGTCGAGGTCACAGGCCTGCCCGATGACATCCCTTTCCGGAACCCCAATACATATGACATACACCGGCTGGAGAAGATCCTGAAGGCCCGGGAGCACGTCCGCATGGTCATCATCAACCAGCTCCAGTGAGTGCCCCCAGCACCTGCGTCAGGGTGGGCAGGGTGGCGGGGGCTGTGGGAGAGGGTGCTGCTTGGATCTGGGAGAGGAACCCCCAAAGCAGGCCCAGCCAGGAGTCAGAGAGACAGACAGACAGAGAAAAGGAGAGAGAGGGACCTTTCACTTGCACAGAATCCAGGAGACGGACTAGCTTAACACTCTCATCTTAAAGATCAGGAAACTGATACCCAGAGTGAGGAAAGGGACAGTGTAAGTCACAGTGGGTCAGCTGGGCTCTAGACCCAGGTAGCTTAGTCCATTCGGGCTGCTGTAACAAAATACCACAGACCGGGTAGCTTAAACAAAAGAAGTTTATTTCTCACCATTCTGGAGGCTGGGAAGTCCAAGATCAAGGTGCCAGCAGATTTGGCATCTGGTGAGGCTCTTCCTGGTTCACAGATGGCCCTCTTTTCGTCGTGTCCTCACATGGTGGGAGGGACAAGGGAGAAATCTGGGGCCTCTAATAAGGGCACTAATCCTGTTCTCGAGGGCTCCACCCTCCTGACCTAATCACCTCCCAAAGACCCCACCAACAAATGCCATCACATTGGGGATTAGGTTTCAACATTTGAATTTTTCGGGGACACCAGCATTCAGTCTGTAGCCCCGGATGTCCTGATTACAACCCCTTTCAACTGAAACACAAGGCCTCAGCATTCATGGGTGTTTATTTTTTTGATTTTAATTAAATTTGATTTTTTTTTTTTTTACCATTCCCCTCATGTTTACCCATTTTACTGTATTTAGAAAATAACAGTAATTCAGTACCCCCACCCCCCAGAGACAACCACTGTCTGTATTTTACTATATATCCTTATAGTGTTTTTTAAAAAATACGGTAGTTTATTTGATTATTTTCTGATTTAGAAACAATACACACAACAAACTTGGGAAAATACAAAAAGTAGAAAAAACGAGGAAGATAACCCATAACACTCCTATTCAGAATTAACACTGGTGGTGCTTTTTTTTTTTTTTTAATATTTATTTATTTATTTATTTATTTGGCTGTGCCAGGTCTTGGTTGTGGCATGCAGGATCTTTAGTCGCAGCATGTGGGATCTAGTTCCCTGACCAGGGATCAAACCCAGGTCCCCTGCATTAGGAGCACAGAGTCTTAACCACTGGACCACCAGGGAAGTCCCTGATGGTGCATTTCTGTCTTAGTTTTTCCTCTACCCATATTTTCTTTTCAATTTTATACTCCATGTTTTAAAATTAAAATAGTATTTGCATGTGTCAAAAAAATCAAATTATGCAGAGGGGTCTCAAATGAAAAGTAGAGGTTTCCCTTCCTTCCCAACTACAGTCCACCCCCTGAAGTAACTTCTGGAAAATAGGAGAAAATGCCCACCCCACACCCTGTAGGCATACTTTCCACAGAGAACCATCAAAGACATTCTGGGGTTTTCCTTCAACGTTTCCACTTCTCTTCTAATGCCTGTTATACATATATTTTGAAAAATGAAACTGAGATCAAACAGTATTTATCTGTAGACAGTAAGTAAACTTGCTGTTTCCTCTCTGGCTACCTTGCGTTTATTTGACCATTATCCATTTCCATGATAACTCCCTTTGATGACTGTTTAGATGGACCCTCTACCGATGGACATCTGGGTTACGTCTAATTTGTGGGGGGTGGTTCATACAATAACACTGCAAGTCAAACAGTCAATAAAATAAAAAGTAAAAGATGTATTAAAATATAATACTGTCTCAAATATCCACTTACATACATCTAGGCACACACTTTTGATCACTTGGTCAGACGACACCCTCTCTCTCTAGAGGAAACCAGGTCCCGAGACTGGTGATCACGTGCCTGCTCTGGGTGGGAATGCTGACCGTTTTCATCCGGGTCTTACCTGGCTAATGTTCCAGCAGTGGCGGCATCTCATCTCATGTCATCTCACGAGAGATGTCGCCCAGACTCAGGGAGCAGGTGAGAAGGAGGAGGGGAAACCTCATTTTCTAACTGCCACCTCATCTTTCTTTTTTTCAGACCTTTTGCAGAAATCTGCAATGATGCCAAGGTGCCAGGTAAGTCAGAGGCTAAAGAGGCCATCCTTGGGAAATCCTGGGCAGTCCAGTGGTTAGGACTCTGAGCTTCCACTACAGGGGCCACGGGTTCAATCCCTGGTCAGGGAACTGAGATCCCACAAGCCACGCAGTGTGGCTGGAAAAAAAAAAAAAAAGGCCACCCTTCTGCCTCTCAGGGACCAGAGTCTATGGACAGATCTGGGCCAAGTGGCACGCAATAGAGGGAAGTGTAATCCCCCTGCCCAGTACCTCCCCAGGGAGCCTGAGACCTCCCTCTGCAGCGCCAGTATCCCCAGGTACTGGAAGGACAGGAAGCCTGCAGGCGCCCTTCAGAGAGGCCCTGCCACAGAGGGCCAGATCAGCTAGAGAGGATCAGCTAGAGAGGGTGTCAGATCTGCTAGAGAGGATGAGGGACAGGCTGGAACCAGCAAGAGGGGGCGTCAGGTAGGATGGCAGAAGTCACCTGGGGAGGGGAGGAGGGGTGGCGTGGGGTCGGCAGGGGTGAGGCAGGCAGGCGCTGCCCGAGACTGGCTGGGCCCCCTAGATTCTGCCTGCATTTGCAGGGCAGCACCTGCACCAGACCCTGGTCTTCTGGAACCTTTCAGGGTGCAAGAACCTGGGAAACTCTGGGATTCTGATTAAGCAGGTGTGCCATAGAGCTCGAGAGGATGGAGCCCTGGGGATTGGGAGGTGCACCTCTGATTAAGAAACACCCATCTAGTCCCACCTCTCATGGTACCTCTGGGAAACTGAGGCCCAGGGAGAGGAAGGGACTTGCCAAGGCCATATAGTGAGTTGGTGGCCGCCTAGAACCTGGTGTCCAGACCATCCATCTGAACCACAGGCCACCATGGACTGCAGGCCCCAGCATGGCTGCTTAATGGGGACAGTGACGGAATTCAGCGAGGTGGCCCGAACCCAGCCTGAGACCCAAGATGGTCCAACTCCAGATGGTCCCAGTTCCCCTGGGACACCACAGCCTGGGGTGGCACAGGCAACCAGCAGCCACCTCCTTCTAGCATGTGCTGATGCCACGGGCATGGCACTAGGCACTCATGGTAGGGAGGTGGCTAGGTTTGGGAGCTGCTCCCAAGTCAAAGGCAGACACACAGAAGGCTCCATGGAGGCCTCAGGGAGGAGAGTTTGGGACAAATGATCAGAGACTGGATGCTGTCACTTACATCCACCCCCCCCCCCACCATGGCCATCTTTAGGGTCTTACAGTGACCCTAGGGTGGCCACAGCCCTGGGCCAGCACCGCTGACTTGTTTGCATGTGGAGCCTCCTACAAAAATTCCTCCTCCCTGGCTCACAACCTGGACTCCTCCTGCCTCCAGAGTCTCCTATTTCCCGGGGTCTTTATACCACATCCCAGACGCCAGGCTCTGGTTTTGCTTCAGCAGCTGAACAAATAATGGCCCCCTGGGCCCAGCCTGCCCTCCTGCTGTGTCATTAAGACCCTTCTGGTGGCTGTGTCAGTAACCTGTCCATCCACTCAGTCAAGCCCAATCCCCACCTATGCTTCACGCAGCTGCAAATCATTTTTTTTTTTTTCTTTTGGCCTTGAGAATGCGGGATCTTAGTTCCCGGACCAGGGATGGAACCCGGTCCCCTGCGGTGGAAGTGCAGAGTCCTAACCACTGGACCGCCAGGGAATTCCCCAATATACAGCTGCAAATCTTTTTGATAAGTCTTACATATTCACATGAATTGAATTCAGCAGCAACACAAACCCTGCTCGTCCTGCTCTGTGCTGGGCTTGGTACTAGGCTCTTTCATACACATAATCTCCTTTGAGTCTCATATCATATTTGTCCCCTTTTGGCTCAGAGAGGTTAATCAATTTACCAGGGTCACACAGCTAGTAAGTGGCAGCAGTGGAGTTTGAACTTAGGACTTCTGGCTCTAAACCAGGGTTTCTTTCCATTGGGACACTGCCTGTCTACTAGTACCTGTGACCTGTCATCATTCACAGCAAATCAGATCTGGGTCATCACACATCAGCGGTAACAGTAGCAACAATACTGATAGCAATTCTCAGTTTCTTACTGTTTGCTGGGGACCAGGCACATTAGCTCATGTGACTCTCCCAGCAAGCCTGCAGGATCTTACATCTTACTTGTGACAACATGAAGGCCCGTTGGCCACTAAGTGACTCCCCTTAAGACTTAAGTCTGTGTGGCTCAGAGTCTGGGAGTTCTGGGGAGGCTGGGAGCCCGCAGGCTACATGGTCTGGGGAGGGTATAAGGAAACCTGCTAGGGAGACCTACCTGGGGGAGGAGGCTGTATTGTTAGCAAAGCAGACAGGTGAGCGGGAGCAGGAAGGTGGGTGAGTGGGGCACAGGGCTGCTTAGGGAAGGAGGCTGGAGAGATGGGCCTCAGCCACTGGTGGGCCGGGAGCCTTGAGTGCTGAGAAGGGGACTTCAAACCTGAGAGCAAGGCCTTCTCCGGGGGGGGGCGGGGTCAGGAGGCCAAGACACAGTGGCCCTGGCACCCGGCGTCAGCAACCCTTTCTCCCACCAGCCAAAGACAGCAGCATCCCCAAGCGCAAGAGAAAGCGGGTCTCCGAAGGGAATTCCATCTCCTCTTCCTCCTCCTCTAACCCGGAGTCCGTGGCATCCACCAACCAGATCTCACTCGTGGTAAAGTTGCACAGACCTGGACCTGACTGCTCTTCTCTCTGGCTTTCAGCCGGCACTCGGGCAGGCTCGTCTACTCTGGAGCATGGGTCTGGGGTGCGGGGAGATGCTGGGCACTGAATAGAGTCTGCAGACACATCTGCCTGCCCTGCCCATGAGATGGTCCACCCCCCTCTCATCAGGTGCCCACAGGCGCCCGGGGAAGGAGTTCACACCCCCACTGTGCAGATGGGCAAGCTGAGGCCGAGGAGAGGGAAGGGACCTGACCACCCACTCGGCAGGACCTCAAGCAGACTCCTGGGTTCCCGGGGCAATCAGATGCTAGACTAATCTCTGTGCTCACATCACATGCTCTGAGCCACAGCCCTGTGAGGTGTTCCCTACAGTATGTAGACAAGGAAAACCAGGGTCAGAGGCCGAATGACTCTATGGCCTCATGGCTGGTCAGTGGTGGATGGAGACCCCACCTCCAAAGCTCCACCTGTTCTGCCATGTGGCTGGATTTTTCTCTCCCACCCATGAGGAAAACCTCATTAAGGGCACACACTTGAGGGTTCTTTCTAATTTCAAACTATTAGCTTTGAAATCCCGAGTCCAAATGGGGAGGATATTGGAAGACAGTTGAAAATGACTTTAGGATTTGTTTATCCTTGGACCCCTTCCTGCTAAACCCCAAAGCTCAGGCTCTGCCTCTGTTCCTGCCAGGGTGCTCACAGAGGGTCCCTAGCCCTTCCCACCACCCAGAGAGACAGGACAGCTGCTCTGGAGCCTGAGGCCTGGAGGGGGCTGAGTTGATGGGGGTGACCAGCAGTTCTGAGCCAATCCCCAATTCCCTCCCCACATGTCTGCTCACGTGGTTAGCCCCCAGGACACAGGTGGGAATAGGTCAGAAGGCTCCAGCCCAGGCCCCATGGCCACTGGTGAACTGTGTGACCTTAGACAGGTCACGTCCCATCTCTGGGTATTCCATGGCCTCAAAATAAATAGCATCTGAGGAAGCCCTTCAGAAAGCAGCGCTGAATGTTCCGGTATGCTCTCCACATCACCTGGAGTCCTAACCCGGGCTCTCTGTCCCCCTCTTTCTAGCAATGGCCAATGTACATGGTGGACTATGCCGGCCTGAACGTGCAGCTCCCGGGACCTCTGAATTACTAGACCTCAGTGCTGAATCAGGACCTCACTCAAAAAGACTAAAGGAAATGTAATTTATGTACAAAGTGTATATTCGGATATGTATCGATGCCTTTTAGTTTTTCCAATGATTTTTACACTATATTCCTGCCGGCAAGGCCTTTTTAAATAAGTAAAAAAAACCAAAAAAAAAAACCAAAAAAAAAAAACATTGCCTTTGTTCCTAACTGTTGCGTGTTCTCTCTTGGAATTTGTGGCTGCTGCTGGGGTCACATGACCTCAGGATGCGACACCATGGAAGGCAAAGTGCTAGGCTGTCCCCTCTGGCCTCAGGGAGCATTCAGTGTGGTAAGGGGCCGTCTTGTCCTTGCCCCAGTAACTCAGGTGAAGTCAGAAAAGTCAAGTATGGGGACTTCCCTGGTGGCACAGCAATTAAGATTCTGAGCTCCCAATGCAGGGGGCCTGGGTTTGATCCCTGGTCCAGGAACTAGGTCCCACATGCCACAACTAAGGAGCCCACGTGCCACAACAAAGGAGCCAGTGAGCTGCAACTAAGGAGCCTGCCTGCCGCAACTAAGACCTGATGCAACCAAATAAATAAATATATATATATATATATATATTTTTTTTTTTTAAGTCAAGTATGGTAAGCAAGTATGGAATCTCCATAGCTGGAGGGAAGGCATCTTGGCGAAGGGGCTTTGGGTTGGGCCTGGAGGGCTGGGGTGGGGTTTTTTTGTGTGTGTTTTTCTTCAACATCTTTATTGGAGTGTAATTGCTTTGCAATGGTGTGTTAGTTTCTGCTGTACAACAAAGTGAACAGCTATACATATACATATATCCCCATATCTCCCCCCTCTTGCATCTCCCTCCCACCCTCCCACCCTCCCTATCCCACCCCTCTAGGTGAACACAAAGCACCAAGCTGATCTCCCTGTGCTATGCAGGTGCTTCCCACTAGCTATCTATTTACATTTGGTAGCATATATGTGTCCATGCCACTCTCTCACTTCATCCCAGCTTACCTTTCCCCTCCCTGCGTCCTCAAGTCCATTCTCTACGTCTGCGTCTTTATTCCTATCCTGCCCCTAGGTTCTTCAGAACCTTTTTTTTTTTTTTTTTAAGATTCCATATATATGTGTTAGCATCCGGTATTTGTTTTTCTCTTAAAAATACGGAACACTTCACGAATTTGCGTGTCATCCTTGCGCAGGGGCCATGCTAATCTCTGTATCGTTCCAATTTTAGTGTATGTACTGCCGAAGCCAGCACCTGGGGTGGGTTTTTGATAGAGTTCTGGGTACTGAAGCAGAGTGATGGGTCACAGCTGCTTCTCAGAAAGACCACTTTGGTGGCAGGTGGAAAGGTGAAGGAAAGGATGAGACCGGAGGCAGAAAGACAAGTCGAAAGGGCCTGGAGGTAGTCCAGGCCTGGCACCCAGTGGCCGCTCATTCAGTCCTGGTGGGGAAGGCAGGGCGCCCTTACCTAGCACAGAATCAGGAAATGCTCTTAGAAGCACATTAGGAGTTGGTGGGACAAAGCGGGGAGGGCTGGCGCAGGACGGTGGGACCAAGCGGGGGAGAGCCGCACATGCAAAGGCAGGGAGGCCCGGACTGAGAACCTGGAAGTTCCAGGAACAAGGAGTTGCTGGAGCAGAGGACTTGGGGAGCGCGGCTGGAGGTGTGACGGGGAGGCGGGTGTGTTCCCGATGGGCTGTTCCCTGCACATGGTGCTGTGATCGAGAGGTGGACGGGGGCAGAAATGCAGCCTGGGTTCTGCTGGCCCAGCCTTGCATGTTGCATCCTGTTCTCCCTGGCCCTGGTGGAAGACCCTGTGGGCCGGGGAGAGGTGATGGGGTATGGTGGTGAGAGCCACAGCACGGAGTACCAGGGGAGAACCAAGACCAGATCTGCATTTTGGAAGGGTCCACTTCCAGCAGACAGGACACTTCAGAGGAGAGAGAAGCTGGAGGCCACGTGGGAGGCTCTTGTAGTTGTTCCAGCGAGAGCTGGCAGGGGTTTGAGCCAGGTGGAGAATAACAGGGAGGTCAGCCAACAGGACTTGGAGGTCAATTGGATGCAAGTGCTGGGGCATAGAGGAGTCAGGGTGACCACGGGGTCCAGCCAAGGTCCAGCAGGAGGCCTACAGCTTGGAGGAACTGAGTCCTGAATCAGCTAAGTACACGATCCAAACAATTCAGCAGCTTCTGCCAGCCCTCTGGGTTAGCCCGGTGCCCAGAGCTGGGAGGGAAGGCCCTGTCCTCCTAGAAAGATGTAAGAAGCCAGAACCACGAGCTTGGTATGCCCCACCCAAACTTGTCCTCTCTCTGCTACATGCCAGTGGCCCCAGGACCTGCTAGGGCTCTCCACTCCATCCTCAGGCCCCTGGCCCTGGGCCCAGCTGGGCTTGTAATCTCCAGGATATGGGTGGGGCGATCCCCTATACTGACCACCACCCTCAAGGCATAAACTGCCTAGGAGATCAAGGACATCGTTGCAGCTGCCACCTTGCCTTCAGCCCCCTTCTCTTGCCACCCAGCCTTCCCCCATCTCATCCTGTCTCTCCCTGGATTAAAAAACCCCACTGCTTTCCCTCCCCCGCAGCACTGATTGCCAACTTCTTGGCGCTCCCGGTCTGTCCCCCTTCTCCGCCTCTCATCCCACCGATCTGTCCCCTTTCTTCTCCACGTCAGCCACAGAACAGTGAGCGGCTGCAGCCTTGGCACCGGCCTCCTCGCGGCCTGGCCGGCCTGGGACTTGGGCCCACCTGGCGCCCCCTCACCCCAGCTGGCGCCTCCCGGTTGTCTAGACCGGCCAGGGCCGCCCCGCCCCCGGGCTCAGATCTGCCGCCAGAGCCGGAAGTGGCTCTGGCCCCGGGCGGGCGGGGCTCCGCGTAACCGAGACCGTGCCCGCCGCCGGCTGCGCGGAGAGGCAGGGAGCCCCGGGGAAGGGCGCTGGAACCCCGAAACACCAGCGCTGTGGACTGCAGAATCTCTGCATCTGTCATCTTTCGGACGTGTGCAAATAGGTAGGTTGGTGCAGCAAACCTTCGCGCCTTGTTGCCGGACTTCATTTCATAAAAGCATAAAGGGGACCTCCCCGCCCCGCCAAGTCAAAGCTTTTGAACCAAGAGGTGACCTGTGTCCGTTTCCCCTCCTGTCCCGGGCGCTCTGGGCTTTGGGAGGTGTGTCCGGGCTGAGTACAGAGGATGTGCTTGGGGGCCGCTGGCCACCTCCCCTCCACCCCCGACCCCGCCTGCTCGCTTTGCCCACCGTGTGCCCAGCCAGCACCCCCAGATACGCTGGGAGATGCCTTACCAAGTATGTCCTCCCAAGCAGCCCCTGCTTTCTGCAAGAGAGCCAGATGCTGTTTATGCAACCTCTCCAGAATCTCAGTGTACTGTACTTTTTAAAGTGATTTGATTCAAAGCACTCATTCTTTAATTAAACTTCATTTAGCCGCCATCTGTCTGGGTTCAAAATTGGCTTCGTGTTTTGCAACTCTAAATGAGAATTGTTATTGGATTTGTAAACACATGCACCAAAAAAAAAAAAAAATCACAAAACACTTTCAAAAGTAATAAATGAGGAATGTGCAGAAGCATGTTGGGAGCTGCATCTCAGGCGTTCTAATTGCTGGGAAATGTATTCTGGTGGGTACATAATCATTTTATATACAAATCTTTGTATAGAAATCTGGTATCAATGAAAAGATCAAGATTATAGAAAATGCCAGAATTATATCTGACTGAAAACAGTAATAAAGCAATAATCAGAGCAGGGACAAAGAGAGGGTGAGGCCGGAGCGGGGCGGGGAGCAGCTCTCATGCACCTGCTCCCCTGCAGGAAGCCTCCCTCACCTGCCCAGCTGCTTCCCTTCTGCTAAAAAAGGAGGGTGAGAGCCTGAGCTCTACTGGCAGGGGCTTCACAACAATCCTTCTAGATACCTTTTTAAGTAAGGAGTCAAAGCTTTATTAAGGCTCAGCTGCTGACCTCCAAGGTGTAGGGTCTGCTCCCTCCCACCTGGGCCAGGCAGAGAAGGAGAAAGGAAAGATGGAGAGGGATGGTAGCACCTCTTTGAAGCCTCGTGTAGGGGCTCCTCGGGGAAAATGGTATTAGGGATTTTTCGGCGGGGAAACTGAGGCACGAAGACGGTGGAGGAGCAGAGCTGGAGGCTGGTGGTCGCGGGATGGGCAGCTCTGGGTGTCAGAGTTTCTGGTTGATCGAGTTTGGAGGATGCAGAAGTGGGAAGGGGAGTAGAGGTTGACGTGTGTGGATTGAAGCAGGACCCCAACATCCCCAAGACTCTCTCTGAGTGATCTGGCCTCTGCCCCGTGCTCCCCTGATCTCATCTCCCGGGCCGTCTCCCCAGCACTGCCCTTCTGTCACATGGGGTTGGGGGTCCTTCTTTCATTTCCTCAAAGCGGCCTCTCCTTCTTCCCAACTCACGTGGCAGCGCCTTCCTGTTTTACCTTTCACTGAAATGTCCCCTCCACAGAGGCCTCTCCAGACCATCCAGTCTAAAGCAGAAATACCCTCCACCTCATAATTTTTAAATTTCACCTCCTTTAAAAAAAAAACCACGTTGGGCTTCCCTGGTGGCACAGTGGTTGAGAGTCTGCCTGCCGATACAGGGCACACGGGTTCGTGCCCCAGTCCGGGAAGATCCCACATGCTGCGGAGCGGCTGGGCCCGTGAGCCATGGCTGCTGAGCCTGCGTGTCAGAGCTTGTGCTCGGCAACGGGAGAGGCCACAACAGTGAGAGGCCCGCGTACCGCAAACAAACAAACAAACAAACAAAACATGTTATTACTGCACTCATCTCCACAGGGGGGCAGAAAGTGAGCCTTCCCTTAACTCTATTTTTTTTTTTTTTGGCTGCACCACTCAGCTTGCAGGATCTTAGTTCCCTGACCAGGGATTGAACCCGAGCCCTCAGCAATGAAAGCACCGAGTCCTAAAACCACTGGACCTCCAGGGAACTCCCTTCCTTTAACTCTAGATCCTCCTTCCTAGTGATTCCAGTAACCTTGACCCCACCCCATCACCCTCCCATCTATGGGGAACTGGGACGGGTGCCTCTGCCTGTTTTCCACCATTAAAGCCTGCTTGCTTGATTTCTGGTCAAACGTTTAGACTCCAGAAGCCCGATGTTTCAACATCAATGTCCCTGAAATGGTCCACCTAAGATGTAGGAAATGGGAGCCAGAATAAACACTAGGTGCTACAAGAGGTACGAAAAACACTCCACCTGGCTTACACTTTTGCAGATAATAGTAAAATAACCACTATATACTAACTGTCTACAATGCCAGAGCCATTAGGTAAGACCTTTTGTGTGCACTGTTAATCCTCACAGCCCTGCAAGGTAAATATTCTTTCTTCCTCTTACAGATGAAGAATTTGAGGTTCAAAAAAGATCAAAGGGGCTTCCCTGGTGGCGCAGTGGTTGAGAGTCCGCCTGCCGATGCAGGGGACACGGGTTCGTGCCCCGGTCTGGGAGGATCCCACATGCCGCGGAGCGGCTGGGCCCGTGAGCCATGGCCGCTGAGCCTGTGCGTCCGGAGCCTGTGCTCCGCAAGGGGAGAGGCCACAACAGTGAGAGGCCCACGTAACCAAAAAAAAAAAAAAAAAAAAAAAAAAAAAAAAAAAAAAAAAAAAAAAAAAGATCAAGGGTTATTATCCAGGGTTACACAACTAGGAAAAATTGAGCACCAAGCCAGGATTCAAAGCTAGGGCTGCCTGACTCAGAGGATTCAGGCCACCAAGCGCTGCCCCAGGGTAGATCCTGCATGCAGCTGCCCCTCCCCGCTCTGGGTACATGGCAAGGGGTGGAAAAGCAGTGAGCAACCTCCAGCTGGGAGGAGTTCTCGTCTTGTTTCCTCCTTGTTTGAAGAAGAACAGAGGTACATTTAAAAAGAGGGGGGGCTTCCCTGGTGGCGCAGTGGTTAAGAATCCGTCTGTCAATGCAGGGGACACGGGTTCGTGCCCTTGTCCGGGAAGATCCCACATGCTGTGGAGCAACTAAGCCCGTGCGCCACAACTACTGAGCCTGCGCTGTAGAGCCCACGAGCCACAACTACTGAAGCCTGTGCGCCTAGAGCCCGGACTCTGCAACAAGAGAAGCCGCCGCAATGAGAAACCCATGCACCGCAACAAAGAGCAGCCCCCGCTCACCACAACTAGAGAAAGCCCACGGGAAGCAACAAAGACCCAACGCAGCCAAAAATAATAATAAATAATAAATAAATGTATTTAAAAAATAAGAAAAGGGGGAGGGCTTCCCTGGTGGCGCAGTGGTTAAGAATCCGCCTGCCAGTGCAGGGGACACGGGTTTGAGCCCTGGTCCGGGAAGATCCCACATGCCGCAGAGCAACTAAGCCTGTGCACCACAACTACTGAGCCTGCGCTCTACAGCCCACGAGCCACAACTACTGAAGCCTGCGCACCTAGAGCCCGGGCTCTGCAACAAGAGAAGCCACTGCAATGAGAAGCCTGCGCACCGCAACGAAGAGTAGCGCCCGCTCTCCACAACTAGAGAAAGCCTGTGTGCAGCAACAAAGACCCAACACAGCCCAAAATAAATAAATAAAATAAATAAATTTATTTTTTAAAAAAAGAGGGGGGAAAAATGGGTTCCAGTTCAAGGCTTGCCCAGAAAAGTTGCTAAGACACTCAGTGCACAGGAAAGGGACATTAACAGGAGGCCCCAGCTGGAAGGACTAGAGAAATACAAACACATACAGTCTCACGTATACACACTCACACAGACTCATACACATATGCGCACATACACACACATATTTTTCAAACTGTTAATTAGAGGTGTTGTCACAATCCTCAGTTATAGCAGAGTGCTTGGCTCACAGATGTTGGACTGGCATCTGAGAAAGTGGCACAGAGAGGGGCCATCCTCAGCCACAGCTCTGGACACACCCGGCGCTGCCAGCACACAGCTCTGCTGGCCCCCACTGCCCCAGGAGGAAATCCTCTGGCCTCACTCCGGCATCTGGGGCCCAGCCCCCAACAACTCCTTCTGTACCTCCCAGTGTGCCTTGGGCTCCAGCCAAACCATGTCCTTACTGTTCTCAGAACATTCTAGAGCCTAACATACCTCCACGCCTCTGCCCCGGCTTTCAGCCTGGCTGGCCCTTCCCCTTTCCTTTGCTTCACAAGGGTCTGCCCTGCTCTGTGGTCCAGCAGGAAGGTCCTCTCTTGTGCCACCTCCCCAGGCGGTCCCGGCCCAGCAGGTGCTCTCAGAAAACTCCACACAATGTGCTATTGTCCCCTGAAAAAAAAAGAGCTTATTGAACACACAGCCTGAAACACTAGCTCCTAATATCTCCTAAACATCCCCCAGCAAAAAGAATGTCCTTTTCTTCTCTGTCGCCTTCCAGACGTCCTGCTCTGAAGTCTGAGATACAAGCCTTCCTTGCTCAGGAAATCTGCTGTTCCTCTTGAAGTCTCATTTCTCGTTTTTTCATTTTTCCCCCCTACCATGGTGTACATTACGTCCCCATGACTTATTTATTTTATAACTGGGAGTTTGTACCTTTGGACCACCTTCACCCATTTCACCCATCCTCCACTCCCTGCCTCTGCCAGCTACCAATCTATCTGTATCTGTAAGGATTTTTTTTTTTTTTAATTTATTTTTGGCTGCGTTGGTCTTAGTTACTACGCACGGGCTTTCTCTAGTTGCGGCGAGCGGGGGCTACTCTTCGTTTTGGTGCATGGGCCTCTCTTGTTGCAGAGGACGGGCTCTAGGCGCATGGGCTCAGTAGTTGTGGCTTGCGGGCTCTAGAGCACAGGCTCAGTAGTTGCGGCGCACAGGCTTAGTTGCTCCGCAGCATGTGGGATCTTCTCGGACCAGGGCTCGAACCCATGTCCCTTGCATTGGCAGGCGGATTCATAACCACTGCGCCACCAGTGAAGTCCCAGTTTTTTGTTGTTTTATTTGTTATTTTGTTTTTTAGATTCCACATGTAAGTGAAATCATATGATATTTGTCTTTCTCTGATTTACTTCACTTAGTGTAATACCCTCTAAGTCCATCCATGTTGTCACAAATGGCAAGATTTCATTCTTTTTTGTGGCTGAGTGATATTCTATTGTGTGGGTATATATATACCACATCTTCTTTATCCATTCATCCATCCAGGGACACTTAGGTTGCTTCGGTGTCTTGGCTATTGCAAATAATGCTGTAGTGAACACAGAGGTACAGATATCTTTTCAAGGTAGTGTTTTTGTTTCCTTCCAATAAATACCCTAAAGTGGAATTGCTGGATCATATGGTAGTTCTATTTCTAATTTTTAGGAACCTCCATACTGTTCTCCAGAGTCGCTATGCTAATTTACATTCCCACCAACAGTGCACAAGGGTTATCTTTTCTCCACCTCCTTGCCAGCATTTATTATTTGTTGTCTTTTTGATAACAGCCATTCTAACAGGTGTGAGTTGATATCTCATTGTGGTTTTGATTTCCATTTCCCTGATGATCAGTGATTTGGAGCACCTTTCATGTACCTATTGGCCATCTGTACCTCTTCTTTGGGAAAATGTCTATTGAGATCCTCTGCCCTTTTTTTTTTTTCTGGAATATAGTTGATTTACAATGTTGTGTTAGTTTCAGGTGTACAGCAAAGTGAATCAGTTATATATATATATATATATATATTTTTTTTTTTTTCAGATTCTTTTCCCGTATAGGTTTCCCCTTTGGTAACCATAAGTTTGATTTTGAGATCTGTGAGTCTGTTTCTGTTTTGTAAAAAAGTTCATTTGTATCATTTTTTTGTTAGATTCCACATATAAGTGATATCATATGATATTTGTCTTTCTCTTTCTTACTTCCTCTGCCCATTGTTTGCTTTTTGCTCTTGCTTTGTGTGAGTTCGTTATACATCTTGGATATTAACCCCTTATCAGCTATGTGATTTGCTTATATCTTCTCCCATTTGGTAGTCTGTTGAAGCCTCATTTTTGCGGGGCGGGGGTGTCTCTGACCCTTCTTCCTTCTCCAAGAGCTTGCCCTGCTCTGCTGTCAGCCAACCCTGCAGCTGCAGGCTGCTGCTTTTTTTTTTTTTGTCCATGCCACTTGGCTTGCAGGATCTTAGTTCCCCGACCAGGGATCGAGCCCATGCCTGCAGCAGTGAAAGTGCAGAGTCCTAACCACTGGACCGCCAGGGAGTACCCCAGGCTGCTTCTGCTCCCTTTGCTTCTGCCTCCTTCCTTCTCTCTCTCTGCTCTGCTACTGCCCCCACCTCCTTTCGGAGGAGGTGTTTCTAGGACTCTGGGAGGCTCACATACTTGCCTCATCACCTGAGGGACTTCCTGCTCTCCAGACCTCAGACATCCTCAGGGCCTAAGCACCTGGTTCCCTGGATCCCAATGAAGAGAATGGTTTGAAGTGAATCTGGAAAAGGGGCAGGGACTGCAGAGGTTGGGGGAGTTACCTGCTGTGTCTTCAGTAGATTTGTGAACCTCTTGAGGTGGCTGTCAGGACCAGGAGGTGAAAGTGACCAGAAAGCATCCTCCTGAAAGGTCATAAGCCCATTGGAGTGACATTTCATTAGCTTATTTAGTGATTAAACAAACACTCATGAAGCATCTTTGCCAAGACCTCGTGCCTCCTGCCTGTGATGGACAAGAAGTAAGTCAACAGCCGACATGTAACTACAAGACCAGAGCTGTGAAGGAAATGAACAAGGTGTAGGAACCAAGGCTGGGGTCGGCCAGGAAAGAGACGGGGATGAAATTGAGTCTTTAAAGGTCAGTAGGAGTCAGCCAAGCAAAGAGCAGGAGAAGGCAAACATCTCCAGAGAGAGGGAGCAGGGCATGGGGGCCCTGAGGTGGGGATTGGGGAGGAAGTGGACTTCTTTCTGTGGAGGTGACGAGTGGTGGGTGAAGGGGAGAGAGCCATGGGATGGAGCTGGAGATGCAAGACTTCATCCGCAGTGTCCTGGCCACTGCCAAAGAGTTTTATTTAGTCATGGGAGCAACACGATCCAATTTATGCTTCTTCATAACTCACTCTGGTTGCTCTGTGGAGAACGTAAAGAACTCCGACAACTCAACAGAAAACAAACACAACCCAAGTAAAAAATGGGCAAAAGACTTGAGTGGATATTTCTCCAAAGAAGATATACAAATGGCCAATCAATTAATGAAAAGATGCTTAACATCATTAGTCATTAGGGAAATGCAAATCAAAACCACGATGAGGGGAACTTCCCTGGCGGTCCAGTGGTTAAGACTCTGTGCTCCCAGTGCAAGGGATACAGGTTCGATCCCTGGTCGGGGAACTAAAATCCCACATGCCGGGCTTCCCTGGTGGCACAGTGGTTGAGAGTCCGCCTGCCGATGCAGGGGACACAGGTTCGTGCCCCGGTCCGGGAAGATCCCACATGCCGCGGAGCGGCTGGGCCCAGGAGCCATGGCTGCTGAGCCTGCGTGTCCGGAGCCTGTGCTCCACAGTGGGAGAGGCCACAGCAGTGAGAGGCCCGCGTACTGCAAAAAAAAAAAAAAAAATCCCACATGCCACACAGCGTGGCCAAAAATTAAAAAAAACAAAAACAAAAAAAAAACCCACAATGAGGTACCACCTACTAGGATGTCTATGATAAAAAATAAAACAGAAAATAGCAAGGGTTGGAGAGGATGTGGAGAAACTGGAAACTCCCTGCATTGCTGGTGGGAACGTGAAATGGTGCAGCCTCTGTGGAAAAGCAACTGGCAGTTTTTCAAAAAGTTAAACATGGAATTATATGACCAGTGTGATATTGTGATATGATAAATATATATTTTGGTCTTCACCTGTTTTCCCGGTACCAACTCCAAAAACCGTTGGGATTTCCTAAGTGATAAGAGCAACAGAGGTGTCTTTTGTTATTCATAACAAGCCCTTCAAACACACCTGAGTTTATGTTAATGAGGTGACTTTTGGACCGCCCCTAAGGAAAGAGGCTGGTTGCCAGGTGAATCAGCCTTATAGTTAGAGGGTTGGAACTTTCAGCCCCACCCCCTGAACTCCGAGGAGGGAAAGGGGGCTAGATTCAATTACTCACCAATGGCCAATGATTTAATCAGTCTTGCCTAAGTAATGAAGCCTTCATAAAAATCCCTACGGTACAGGTTCAGAGAGCTTCCAAGTGGATGAACCAGAATGCCTCCATGTGCCAGGAGGGTGGCGCACCTCAAACTCCATTGGGACAGAAGTCCCTGTGCTCTGGACCCTTCTGGACCTGGCCCTATGTACCTCTTCATCTGGCTGTTTATTCATATCCTTTAACATCCTTTGTAATAAACTGGAAATCTAGTAAGTAAATTGTTAACCTGATTCTGTGAGCCACTCTAGCAAAAGACTGAACCCAAGAAGGGAGTCATGGAAACCTCTAATTTATCACCAGCCCTTCAGAAGCTCAGGTGACAACCTGGATTTAGGATTGGCATCCAAAGTGGGGTCAGTCTTGTGGAATTGAGCCCTTAACCTGTGGGATCTGATGCTATCTCCAGGTAGATAGCATTAAAATTGAGTTAAATTGTAGACCCACTAAGCTGGTGTCTGAAAATTGGTTGGTGTGAGAAAAATCCCACACATTTGGTGACCAGAAATGCAGAATGTTGTAATAGAGGAGAAACACAGGAGTTTTTCATTTTCACCTAGCAATTCCACTCTAAGACGTTACTCTAGGGAATTGAAAGCAGGGACTCAAATAGGTATTTGTATACCAATGTTCATTGCAACATTATTCACAATAGCCAAAAGGTGGAAACAACCTGAAGTCCACCAACAGATGAACTAATAAGCAAAATGTAGTGTATCCATACGATGGAATATGATTTAGCCACAAAAAGGAATGAAGTTCTGATACCTGCTACAAGAGGGATGAACCTTGAAAACATGCTGAGTGAAAGAAGCCAGACACAAAAGGGCAAATAGCGTACGACTCCATTTCTATAAGGTATTTGGACAGGCAAATTCACAGAGACAGAAAGGAAATTCGAGGTTACCAGGGGCTAGGAGGGGAGGGGAAAGAGTGGGGAATGATTATTCTTTCTTTCTTTTTTGTTTTTTGGCTGCGCCACACAGCTTGTGGGATCTTAGTTCCCTGACCAGGGATTGAACCTGGGCCCTCGGCAATGAAAGCACAGAGTCCTACTGCTGGACCTCCAGGGAATTCCCTCGGTAATGATTATTTAATGGGTACAGAGTTTCTGTTTGGGATGATGAAAGCATCCTGGCAATAGTGGTGATGGTTACACATCATTGTGAGTGTACTTAATGCCACTGAGTTATGCACCTAAATAGTGAGTGGTATATATTTTTTACCATGATTAAAAACAAATTTTTTTTTTTTTTTTTTTTTGCGTTATGCGGGCCCCTCACTGTTGTGGCCTCTCCCGTTGCAGAGCACAGGCTCCGGACGCGCAGGCTCAGTGGCCATGGCTCACGGGCCCAGCCGCTCTGCGACATGTGGGATCTTCCCGGACCGGGGCACGAACCCGTGTCCCCCGCATCAGCAGGCGTTCTCTCAACCACTGCACCACCAGGGAAGCCCAAAAACAAAATTTTTTTAAGCATTCTGGCTGCTGCGTGGAGGACAGTGGTGGCATCTAGATGACCCCTCTAGTCATCGAAATCAAATTCTCTCCTTCCATTTTTCCCACCGTCCATCCATGCTGGAAAAAGCACGTAGTATTGACCATACCATCCTCAGCCTGACATTCAAAGATTCCCTGGTGCACCCAGGTGATCGGAAGCCCCTTGGACACTTATAGGTGGGCGTCTGGGAGACCCAAGCTTGTCTTGATCCAACCCAACCCAGCTGGTCCAGGGAAAGCAAGTCCCTCCAGAGCATCTTGAAACTACACCACTGTAGAGAAATTTTGAAGGTAGGGGGACCCCTTCCAGGGCCCGAGAACGGGCTCTTGTCTAACCCTCGGAAATGAATTGTCCGAGGAGACACACGTGCTGACAAAGCAAGAGACTTTATTGGGAAGGGGTGCCCGGGTGGAGAGCAGCAGGGTCAGGGAACCCAGGAGAACCGCTCTGCCACGGGGCTCGCAGTCTCGGGTTTTATGGTAACTGGGTTGTCTCTGGCCAATCACTCTGACTCAGGGTCCTTCCTGGTGGCGTGGGCATCGCTCAGCCAGGGTGGATTTCAGCGAGAAGGATTCTGGGAGGTTGGTAGGACATATGGACTAGCGTCTCCTCTCTCCGTTTGACCTTTCCCGAATTCTTCTAGTTGGTGGTAGCTTGTTAGTTCCGCATTCCTTACCAGGACCTCCTGTTGCAAGTGGCTACTGTCTTGCCTGGCCAGGGTGGGCGGTTTCTGTCAGTGGTTCCCCTAACAGAGAGAATAGCCCCAGAGGGCTTTTTGCCAATGATGGCAGTGCCAGTGCTGAGTACTCCAAGTGCCATGACAGGCGATGCTTCCCAGAGGCAGTCCCTGCAGATCCCTGAGTGGCCACAGTCACCAGGAAGAGGGCAGGTTTAGGGCCCAGTGGGGGTTGAGCCACTCTCCATCTGGAGGGAGGAGGAAATTCCGTCTTTCTGGATCATGGGGATCCATTTTTGTGACTGTATCTTGCACATACCAACTGCTGGCCAGTAGCTCAAGGGTCCGGGAATCCCGTTCCTCTCCCAGGCCTGAGTCTGACACACGGAGGGGGTTTCTCAGAACCAGTGTGATGAATGAACGGGTGCTAAGGCCGCAGACGCCAGCCTGGGAGCCCAGGGAGGCCCAGCCCCTGCCCAGGGTGACCAACAGGAAGTTGGTGGCTGAGTCAGGATTGGACCCCAGTGGCCCCTCCCAGACTGAGCCTCTCTCTGTCTCAGGCCCCCCCGGGGGGAGGTCCCTCCACCCCCAGACCCTGAGGAGGGGCAGCTGTTGAGTCACACACATGCTCTTTTCACTGTTTTCTGTTTTTTTTCTTTTCTTTTCTTTTGTTCTCTTTCTGGGAAATCTGATTTGAACTTTGAAAGCCGAGCCATCTTAGGATCGGGTTGCCAGATTTAGCAAATAAAAATACAGGATGCTCCGTTAAATGTGATTTTCAGATCAACAACAAATAATTCTTTAGTATGTGTATATCCCATGCAATATTTGAGACAGAACTTACACTAAAAGTAATTATTTGGTGTTGATCTGAAATTCAAATTTCTGTATTTTTCTGGCCACCCTCCCCTAGAAGCCAGACTCTGTTATCTGCAGAGAGAAGGCGGCCTTTGAGCGGGGGAGGATGGAGGAAGAAACAGAGCGATCAGACCTGGTTCAGGAAAATGGTGGCCTCTCTCCCCCAGAACCTAGCTGGGCCCCGCCAAGCTGAGCTGCCAATCCTTTCATGGTGCACCTCTGAACAATCCCAGAGGCTCTCTGTTTGCTCCCAGCCTGTCTGCCTTTCTCAGCACAGAAGCAATCCAGACACCTGCTGCAAGACGTCGAGAGATAAATGAGGAAGCTGCTCAGACAGCCGGAGAGGACAGGAAGCTTCTGGCTGCCTCGAGAGAGGAAATTGGAGCAGGGAGGCAGCGCTGGGGGAGGTGGGTCCAGGACAGCAGCACTGTGGCCCTCACCCCGACCCCTTGGTGGCACAGAGTGAGGGCCATGACGGCTCCAGAAAGTGAAGAATCGCTGAAAAGCCCAAGCACAGTCAGCTGTACGGTTTTGTTTGTGATTTGGTCCGGACACCTGGCTCCTGTGTGCTGCAGCCCTGTTCAGCTGCATGTACGGCAGGATCCAGCCCCAAGGCCAGGCCCCCAGAGCAGGCAAGGTAACTGAGCCCTGCTCCTGAAAGCCAGGACCGCTGGGGAGCCTGCGGCCTGTGCTACATGCACAGCCGTGCTAGGCCACAGGTCAGGACCCCTGCCTTGTGTCGTCCGCTGGTCCCGGGCCCCAGCTACCCCTGGCTGCTCCCCCTCTCTGCCAGGCTGCACCTGACCCTGGAGCCTCCTGTCTCCAGGCGGGGTTCTGATGATCTCCTGGGCGCCTGCCTTGTTAGGCTGCCGGTGCTAGGGCCCCACCCTCCACGCCAAGGCCTGCGGAACACTCTGAATCTGGTGGTGTTGGCTCACACTGCAGAGCTCTTCCGAATCTTCCATTTCCTCAGTCTCCCCACGCCTGGCTCCACGACCCTCTCCATAGTACCTGCCCAGTCACTGGGGGCCAGCTTGCCTTGAACCTGAGCTGGCTGAGTGATAACACGTAATTCCAAGAAGGTTTTGTACCCTTTTTCTTTCTTCCTCTCTCCCTTTTTATTCTGTTGTTTTGTTCGGCCACACCATGCATCATGCAGGATCTTAGTTCCCCAAGCAGGGATTGAACCCGTGCCCCCTGCAGTGGAAGCTCAGAGTCTTAACCACTGGACCACCAGGGAAGTCCCTTCCTCTCTTTTTTTTTTAAATAAGGTTTTGGGACGTTATTGTATTTTATCACGAAATTAATGAACATTTCCTGTACCGATGTCAACAACATCGAGTACAAACGGAAACTTCATAATCTCGACTTTGCCTCCAGGCTTATCCGTTGCTATTAACTGTCAGTGTTCATGGTGACATGTGTATCCTTCAACATCTTTATGCTAGTATAATTCATCACACACATACAGCCACTGGTAATTTTTCTCCCTTTTTTTTCCCTTTAAATGAAAATGGATCCTACGGTAATCAGGAGTGCATGCGGCACCTAAATGGTGGCTTAAGTAAGAAATGTGTTTTGTTAGCTGATGTGGGCTGCTGCCGCCACTCAGGCACACATCTCTTTATGTTTCCCCATCCTGAAAGTGTGACTTTGGTCCCCTGGTCACAAGACGGCTCTGCCTTGCATTCGCTGAGTCCATGTTCCAGGCGGACAGAAGAAGGAGGGCAAAAGATAACAGACATATACCAGCTGACTCTGATTAAAAGCATAATAACCTGCTACAAGAAAAACAATAGTTTCCCCAGAGGTTCCTTCCTTTAGATTTCTGCTTATAGATCTCATTAGCCAGAAATATGTCATGTGGTCATGCCTAGCTGCAAGGGAAGCTGAGAAATCAAGATTGATTGATCGACTGATTGATTGATTTTAGAATTTTTGATGTGGACCATTTTTAAAGTCTTTATTGAATTTCTTACAATATTGCTTTTGTTTTATGTTTTGGTTTTTTGGCTGTGAGGATGTGCTATCTTAGCTCCCTGACCAGGGATCAAACCCATACCCCCTGCACTGGAAGGGGTAGTCTTAACCACTGGACCACCAGGGAAGTCCCAAGGTTTATTTTTTTTTTTTTTTTTTTATTTTTTATAAATTTATTTATTTATTTTTGGCTGCATTGGATCTTTGTTGCTGCGCGTGGGCTTTCTCCAGTTGCGGCAAGCGGGGGCTACTCTTCGTTGCGGGGCGTGGGCTTCTCACTCTGGTGGCTTCTCTTGTTGCTGAGCACGGGCTCTAGGCGCACAGGCTTCAGTAGCTGGGGCACGCGGGCTCAGTAGTTGTGGCTCGCAGGCTCCAGAGCACAGGCTCAGTAATTGTGGCGCACGGGCTTAGTTGCTCCGCGGCATGTGGGATCTTCCCAGACCAGGGCTCGAACCCGTGTCCCCTGAATTGGAAGGCGGATTCTTAACCACTGCGCCACCACGGAAGCCCCCCAAGGTTTATTTTTTAAGCTGGGTACATGGCCTGTGAATAAGGAAGAAGGGGAGTACAGGTATTGGGGAGACACATCCAGCAATGCCTACTATAGATACCATACCAATAACTCAGCAACTCTTTTTCTCCGCACTTGATGTATCATGAATCTTTTCAGATTCCTATCAAAAGCTGTACAATAGTCCTACAGAATAATACCACCATAATTTATAATTATACCGACTCATTTTCCAAAACAAAGCCAGTGGCAATAAATGTCCTTGTAGATACATCCTTTACTGCTGATTGCTTCTGTTTCTGAAGTTTAGATTTACCCAAAGTGGCTTACTGCATGAAAGAGGGGCATCTATTACTTTTATCAATTGCTGTGAACCAATTACCCTGACATTTCATAGCTTAAAATAACAAACATTTATTATCTAATACTGATTCTGAGGGTCAGGAATCTAAGAGCAGCTTAGATGGGTGGTTTTGGATCAGAGTTTCCTAGGAAGTTGCACTCAAGCTGTGGGTTGGGCTGCAGTCATCTGAAGGTTCAATTGGGGCAGGAGAATCTGCTCCAAGCTTACTTGCATGGCTGCTGGCAAACCTCAGTTTCTTTTCCTTTTTTTAAAATAAATTTTATGTATTTATTTATTTATTTTTGGCTGTGTTGGGTCTTCATTGCTGTGCACAGGCTTTCTCTAGTTGCAGCGAGCGGGGACTACTCTTCGTTGCAGCGTGCAGGCTTCTCATTGCGGTGGCTTCTCTTGTGGCAGAGCACGGGCTCTAGGTGCACAGGCTTCAGTAGCTGTGGCTCGCAGGCTCAGTAGTTGTGGCTCATGGGCTCTAGAGTGCAGGCTCAGTAGTTGTGGTGCATGGGCTTAGCTGCTCTGCGGCATGTGGGATCTTCCCGGACCAGGGCTCGAACCTGTTTCCCCTGGATTGGCAGGTGGATTCTCAACCACTGTGCCACCAGGGAAACCCAAACTTCAGTTTCTTGATGGTTGTTGGCCAGCAGCTTCAGTTTCCCAGCACATAGGCCTCACCTTAGGACTGCTGACAATGTGGCAGCGTGCTTCCCCCAGAAAGAGTGATTCAAGAGAGAAAATGAGCACCAAAGACAGAAGCCCCAGGCTTTTTAATCATCTAAGATCATCACTTCTGCCTTCTGCTGCTGATCACACAGAGCACACCTAGTACAACTTAAGAGGACTACACAAGGGTGTGAATACCTGGAGGCAGGGAACTTTGGGGTCCATGTTCCCCCAGTGGCTGGCTACCAACTTATCTGTTTTTTCTCTTGTTGTTTTAGTTCTCATATCTAAGAAACCACTGCCTAATCCAAGGTCACAAAGATTTACCCTCTTCTGAGACTGAGTTTTAAGCTCTTACATTTAGGTTGATGTCCCATTTTGAGTTAATTTTTGTATATGGTGTGAAATAGGCATCTAATTTCATTCTTTTGCATGTATATATAAAACTCTACCAGTCCCATTTGTTGACAGGACAATTTTTTCCCCATTGATTGGTCTTGGCACACTTGTCAAAGATCGATTGACTAGAAGTGAGAGTTTATTTCTGGGCTGTCAATTCTGTCCCACTGATACAGGTATCTATCCTCATGCCAGTACTGCACTCTAGCTTAGAAGTTTTGAAATCAGGAAGTAGTGAGTCCTCCAACTTTGTTCTCCTTTTTCAAGATTGTTTTGGCTATTCTGGGTCCTTTATATTTCCATATAAATCTTAGGATCAGCTTCTTAATTTCTGCTCAAAAAAGCTAGTTAGGATTTTGATAGGGATCACTTGGAATCTATAAATCAATTTGGGGAGTATTATCATCTTAATAACATTAAGTCTTCTAATCCATGAACATGGGATGTCTTTACATTAATTGAGGTCTTCCTTAATTTCTTTTTTTAATTAATTAATTAATTTATTTATTTATTTATTTATTTACTCTTGGCTGCGTTGGGTCTTTGTTGCTGTGCACGGGCTTTCTCTAGTTGCGGTGAGTGGGGGCTGGTCTTCATTGTAGCGTGCGGGCTTCTCATTGCGGTGGCTTCTCTTGTTGCAGAGCACGGGCTCTAGGCCTGTGGGCTTCAGTAGCTGTGGTACTCAGGCTCAGTAGTTGTGGCTCGCGGGCTCTAAAGCGCAGACTCAGTAGTTGTGGTGCACAGGCTTACTTGCTCTGCAGCATGTGGGATCTTCCCCCATCCAAGGCTGGACCAGGGCTTGAACCCATGTCCCCTGCATTAGCAAGCAGACTCTTAACCACTGTGCCACCAGGGAAGTCCCATTCCTTAATTTCTTTAATGATGTTTTATAGCCTTCATTGTACAAATCTTACATTACTTTTTAAAATGTTATTCCTAAATATTGTATTATTTTTGAGTTTGTTATAAGTAGAATTCTTTTTTTTTCACATCTTTATTGGAGTATAAGTGCTTTACAATGTTGTGTTAGTTTCTGCTGTACAACAAAGTGAATCAGCTATATGTATACATATATCCCCATATCCCCTCCCTCCCACCCTCCCTATCCCATCCCTCTAGGTCGTCACAAAGCACCGGGCTGATCTCCCTGTGCTGTGCAGCAGCTCCCCACTAGCCACCCATTTTACACTTGGTAGTGTAGATATGTCAGTGCTACTCTCTCACTTCATCCCAGATTCCCCTTCCCCTGCTGTGCCCTCAAGTCCGTTCTCTATGTCTGCGTCTTTATTCCTGCCCTGCCACTAGGTTCATCAGTAACACTTTTTTAAAATTCCATATATGTGTGTTAGCATTATAAGCAGAATTCTTTTCTTAGTACCATTTTTGGATTGAAATGCAATAGATGTTTTTTGTATACTGGTCTTGTATCCTACAACCTTGCTAAGTTCATTCATTTGCTCTAATAGTTTGTGTGTGTGTGTGTGTGCGTGTGTGTGTGCATGTGTGTGTAATGGCTTCCTTAGGTTTTATATATACATGATCATGTCATCTGCAAGTAGAAGTAATTTAGTTCTTTCATTCTGACCTGGATGCCTTTCATTTCTTCTTCTTGCTTAATTGTCCTGGCTTGAACGTCCAGTACAAAGTTGAACAGCAGGACTTCCCTGGTGGTCCAGTGTGTACGACTCTGCACTCCCAATGCAGGGGGCCTGGTTCGATCCCTGGGCGGGGCATCCCAGATGCATGCCGCAACTAAGAGTTCGCATGCCACAACTAAAGATCCCACATGCCACAACTAAGAAACGGCGCAGCCAAAATAAATTAATTAGTTAATTAACAAAAAAACAACCAAAGTTGAATAGCAATGGTGAGAATTGCCGTCGTCATCTTGTTCCTGATTTTAGCTTTTTAGTCTCTGACTATTAAGTATTATGTTAGCTGTGGGGGGGTTTGTAGATGTTCTTTATCAGGTTGTGAACCGTAACTTACACTTAAATGGTAATTTTCATATAAAGTCATTGGTACAGTGTTTGGCACAGAGTAAGCCATGAAGAATGTTGGTTATCATTCTCATCATCAGCATCTATTTAACTATCCTCCTACTGTGGGACATTTAGATATTTCCTCTATTTGACCATTATAAATAACCCAGCAATGAACATCTGTGCTGATCCCTGTGCCCTTTAAAAACCAAATAATATTTCACAATATATGTAAATCAAATCATTATGCTGTACACCTTAAACTTATACAGTGCTCTATGTCAATTATATCTCAGTAAAACTGGGGAAAAAATAGTAGCCCCCAAATCTTAAATACTATATCACACTGGCTTCAACTTCACCCAGAAAGGTCAAGAATATGGCAATTCTACCAATCCTCTAACAGCAATATCTTCAAATCTTCTCCATAACTGTTATGGGTTGAATTGTGTCCTCGCAAAAAAGTTATGCTGAAATCTTCATCCCTAGTACCTTAGAATGTGACCTTATTGGGAAATAGGGTCATCACAGAGGTAATTAAGTTAAAATGATGTCATTAGGGTTGACCCTAATTCAGTATGACTAATGTCCTTATAAAAAGGGGAAATTTGGACACAGAAACAAACAAGCACAGGGGAAGACAATGTGAAGAGACACAGGGAGAATGCCACGTGAAAGCAAAGGAATTCCAAAGACCACTGGTAAACCACAGGAAGCTAGGAGAGAGACCTGTAACAGATGCTCCCTCCTCACCCTCAGAAGGAACCAACGCTGCTGACACCTTGATCTTGGACTTCTAGCCTCCAGAACTGAGACAATAAATTTCTGATATTTTTATTTTTAGTTTATGGTATTTTATCACGGCAGCCCTAGGAAATTAACACAATAACTAAAACAGAGGGGAAAATGGAGATATGGGGAGGCAACTGGAGGTATCTGCAGCTCGGGGTCTGGAAAGGAAATGTTTCTTCCCACGCTGGGCTTCTGACCCAGATGTGTTACCATCATGTGCACAGGTTCTGTTCTGGGCTGCGTGTTAGCTGGTGTCAACTTTGCATGCCTGATGGGACTTCCCTGGTGGCACAGTAGATAATACTTCGCGCTCCCAATGCAGGGGGCCCGGGTTCTATCCCTGGTCAAGGATCACACATGCCACAACTAAGAGTTTGCATGCCACAACTAAGGAGGCCGCCTGCCACAAGTAAGACCCAATGCAACAAAATAAATATTAAAAAACCCCAAAAAACAAAAAACTTTGCGTTCCTGAGACTGCCTGGAGCTTGCCCTCTCCTAAGCCTGGTGTAATGTTTACAAGTTAGAACTAGACTTGAAATGGGGGGCTAGAACATGCCCGGGCAGGGGAAAGAGAGCTCCGGCCCCAGCGCACACACACTCCCTCAGAGATCACCATTGTGACAATATTTGTGTGGAAAATGAGATTTTAAACGTCTCATTTGTGCACACCTGCATTCACCAAACACAACTGAGCACTGCTTGACTCACTTTGTTCTAAATGGAGGAATCGGAGATGCAAAAGGCCTGTGCTTGGGAGAGACAGACCTGCACATGGGGCATAACAATGTGGACAGTAGCAATGAGAGTTCACACTTCCAGAGGGTTGCCTCTGTGCCAGGCCCTGTTTTAAGCGCGTGACGGCTATTAGCTCATTGAAGGCTTATAATAACCCTTTGAGGTAAGACTATAATTATCTTCCTTTTGCGCCAGAGAAAACTTGCTCGTGGCTACACAGCTAGTAATAGGCAAAGCCAGGATTTGAACCTGGAGTGGGAGCTCTCAGCTCTCACACTATTCATTCCCTCTACAAAATTATTACAGTAAAAGGAATAAAGTGCTACAGCAGTAAATATGGTAACAGTAAATATGACCCTAGCAGTGGGCACAATTTCCTGCGGAAACAAAGAGGGAAACATGACCCACTCTGCCTGGATGAGCTGAAGGATGTTTCCACGGAGGAGCCATTCCTTAGCTGAGCTTTGAAAAAAGAATTCACCCGAACCCAGTGCTGGGAAGGTCATTTCACGTATGTGCAAGACCAGGCAGGCATGAGCTACAGAGGACACATTTCATCATTAGGTCCTCTCTACTCATTTCAACTACAACTGAAATAATATTTATTTTAAAAAGAACTATTTAAAAATTTAAATTAAAAAAATTTACATTAAAAATATTTTAAGAATAAGTATTATTACTTAATAGCTAATCCCATTGTTTCTATGATATGCTAACCATTTTCGAAGTGACCTCAAAGGATATAAAAGCTGCAGTTGGCAGGCCAAAGATTCCCAGGGGTTTTGGTCCCAGGGAGTGTTACACAGTAGCCGTGACTAGAAGGCCTTAGAAGACAGCAAACATGGATTCTTGCCTAAACTGGAAGTTTATAAAAATTTTCCGTGCGGTGGCAGCAGATCTTCAAGTAGTTGTGGAAAATAATCTTGCTTGAAAATTAAAAAAAAAATTTTGCCAATAAAGTGATCTCTTTCCTACCCTTGAATTTTGCCTGCCTTGAAATAAAATCTGTGATTTACAAGTCCTTCAGCTTAAAAATGGAAACTGTGTTCAAGTGTCGCTATTCTCTTGACAGTATTTTCTACCAACGAACAAAAATTGAGGTTCTTCTATCTTTCAAGGTCATTTCCAAAGCGTCTAACAAGAGATGCAAAAATTCAATTCCCATCCCAGCTACTGGAAAGCAGTATTTAATTTGAGCCCTGCCAAAGAAAGTGAAGCGGGCAGTAAGTGATTTTGGCATCTGGAAGTGTTTCATGCTTCAAGACCGACCAACTGTGTCCCTTACTTTTCACTCTCAGGATGGCTGCCCTGTGAATTTCTAGTTTCTCGGAAATTACACTGATCTCAATTTACACTGTAAGAAAAAGAATAAGAAAAGAACTAAGCTAGCTGGATTGCAGCAGAGAACAAAAAGTAGAATGGATGGGCCCTTACAGAAGAGAATTGTTTCAGTCTCAGAACAAAGGGGCAGGTGGATTAAGCCAGTCTGAGCCCTAGCTCTGCCTCTTGCCAGCTGGGCCCCTCACCTGATCTCTCTAAACCAGTTTTTTTCAACCATAAACATAATGACAACAATATCTATTCACGGAATTGTAGAGTGCAAAGCAGAGAACATCTTTGAAAACACTTTAAAAACTCTTCACGTGCCATACACATTAGCTGGAGTTAGAGCAGACATTTACCAGGTCACCAAAATATTTTTATCCACTGGCTTTTTCTTCTTCGCCAGTCTCCCATGCAGGACAGACAATGGAAGTAAGACCAAAGTCATCATCCTCTTGTCAGTCAATTCTTGGCTGGTTTTCATCCCCAGTTGCACATCAGAGTCACCAGGGAGCCCTCACCCCAGCCTGGGGCAATCACCACAGTCCCTCTGGGGTGGGGCGTGGACTTGAAGCAGCCACTTCATAAACCTCTGAATGTCCTTGAAGGGACTTGGCCTTACCCTGAGTGGCCACATGGTTTCCTTGCTGAGGACACTGCCAGCCAAGAAACCAAAGCTTTTGCTTAAATGAGTCTGTTAAACAGCTGCTTCAAATTCAACCTAACAGATCCCTTGGGAGCTAAAGCCAGCCTGATCTAACTGAGTTAAATGGACATCCTTTCATCCATTTTAAATAGCATCTTTATAGAATTATTCAACATTGAAAGTGGATACCTGTGGCCTATAATTTGAAAGATCTTTACTATAATTATAGAGACACTTCTGAAATTAATGTCCAAATAACCAAAGGCACTAGATGACTACCCTCATACATTATTATTATTATTATTGTCTACCTTAATTTTTAAAAAAATTTATTTATTTAATTAGGCTGTGCCGGGTCTTAGTTGCGGCACACAGGATCTTCACTGTGGCATGAGGGATCTTTAGTTGCAGCACGCGTGCGGGATCAAACCTGGGGCCCCTGCATTGGAAGCGCAGTCTTACCCACTGGACTACCAAGGAAGTCCTGTTCATACATTATTTTAACACCTTCTTTCCTCCATTCCCCATCTCTTCTGCAAAACGATACTTAAATTAAGAGTTTTTAACTAATTTTAAGTACTTCATTTATTGCAACCAAGTTTATTAAGCCCCTCTAGTGAAAATATTAGCAGTTTTTGGTTAGTTTTAAATCAGAGGGACTTCTCTGGTGGCTCAGTGGTTAAGAATCCACCTGCCAATGCAGGGGACACGGGTTCGAGCCCTGGTCCGGGAAGATACCACATGCCGTGGAGCAACTAAGCCTGTGTGCTGCAACTACTGAGCCTGCACTCTAGAGCCTGTGAGCCACAACTACTGAGCCCACGTGCCACAACTACTGAAGCCCACGGTCCTAGAGCCTGTGTTCCGCAATGAGAGAGGCCACCGCAATGAGAAGCCTGCACACCGCAACGAAGAGTAGCCCCCGCTCACCGCAACTAGAGAAAGCCCGCACGCAGCAATGAAGACCCAACACAGCCATAAATAAATAAATAAATAAATAAATAAATAAATAAATAAATAAAATCAGAGGCATTCATTAATAATCTTCAAATATGAATATTCCAGGAAATTCCCTGGCGGTCCAGTGGTTAGGAATTTACACTTCCACTGCAAGGAGCACGGGTTTGATTCCTGGTCAAGGAACTAAGATCCGGCATGCCGCAATGCACAGCCAAAAAGAAAAAAAAGAATATTCCAGAAAATTTCTCCATGCTATCTGATCAAGATTAATTTGCTATAAAATTACCTTTCTTTGGAAGGTATCTGCGTACATTTGAATTGAACTCATCATTTTTCAAAATAAGTCCTAAATTAAAAAAAAGAAAAACCATTCTGTAATAAAACCAGAATAATTTCATACAACTTTCCTTTCCAGGAATAATAGCAAATGAAACAAGGCCTTCTTGTAAAATGTGGTCCTGACATGCCATGGTAGAAAACAAATGTGCGATGAACTTCACCTCTTCAAAATAAACTCTGTCTTGCAGCCTTGGAAACCAAGGAAGGGCAGCAACTTCTGGCCAAATGCAAAATTCAGGCTGCTGGGGTCCAGGTATTTCGCCATTAGGGGCCACACATTCACTGGGATGTAGCCAGATTGCATATCTGTAACGCCTTCATTACATCATCCTAACCACAGCCATGGCCCATCATAACTACTTCTTTCTTTCTTTTTTTTTTTTTTTTTTTTTTGGGCGGTACGCGGGCCTCTCACTGCTGTGGCCTCTCCCGTTGCGGAGCACAGGCTCCGGACACGTAGGTTCAGCGGCCATGGCTCACGGGCCTAGCCGCTCCGCGGCATGTAGGATCTTCCCGGACTGGGGCACGAACCCGTGTCCCCTGCATCGGCAGGTGGACTCTCAACCACTGCGCCACCAGGGAAGCCCTTCTTTCTTTTTTTAATTGAAATATAGTTGACATACTTTTATGTTAGTTTCAGATGTACTACATAGTGATTTGACATTTGCATACAGCATGAAATGATCACCACGATAAGTCTAGTAACCATCTGTCCCCATACAAAGTTATTACAATATTATTGACCATATTTCTTATGCTGTATATAAATAAGCCACATCCCTGTGGCTTATTTGTTTTATAACTGGAGGTTTGTGCCTGTTAATCCCCTTCACCTATTTCGCTCCCCTTCCCCCCAGCATCCTAACTTCTGATTCATACTCTGGGCCTGCAAAGTGCTTATATCTTATAACTATCGCTATACATAAAGCCATCCACTCTTGAGTCTTACAAAGCCATAAAATATTCATGATCTTCTGTAGGCCAAGTAAATTGAAAAAAAATTTTTATTGAAGTGTAGTTGATTTACAATGTTAATTTCTGCTGTACAGCAAAGTGATTCAGTTACACATATATATATTCTTTTTCATATTCTTTTCCATTGTGGTTTATCATAGGATACTGACTATAGTTCCCTGTGCTATACAATAGGACCTGTCACTTATCCATCCTATACATAATGGTTTGCATCTGCTAATCCCAAACTCCCAATCCTTCCCTCCCCAACTCCCCGCAAATTGTTTTTTAATTGTGGTAAAATGCACATAACATCAAATGCATCATCATAACCATTTTTAAGTGTACAGTTCAGTAGTGTTAAGTATATTCACGGTATTGTGCAATCCAGCTCCAGAACTGTTTTCATCTTGCAAAACTGAAACTCTATACCCATTCAACAACTCCTCTTTCCCTCTACCTCTCAGCCCCTGGCAACCACCATTCTATTTTCTGTCTCTATGAATGTGACTACTCTAAGTAGTGCATACAAGTGGAATCATACAGTATTTGTCTTTTTGTGCAAGCAAATGTTTATAACCGTAATTGTGTCCCATCGAATTCATAGCCAGAAAGCAGAAGATCTGAAAACTTGAACTTTATGAATAAGTATGTAAAACACACTACACATACACACAGACTCCAGACACATACTTCCCACAGCACTGACCTTGGGACAAAGTCCATCTGTGGGGGCCACGGAAGCCCTGTTGTGCAAGACTGCTGCCCCAGGTGTTTCATCTGAGTGAGCAGAAAAGAAAGGTGTGCTTATGGGAGCCGGGAAGGGTCAAGGTCTTTCAAGTTATACAAGAATGGACATGCAGAGGCTTCTCTGGTGGCACAGTGGATAGGAATCTGCCTGCCAGTGCAGGGGACATGGGTTCAAACCCTGGTCCGGGAAGATCCCACATGCCACGGAGCATCTAAGCCCGCGAGCCACAACTACTGAAGCCCATGCACCTAGAGCCCGTGCTCCACAACAAGGGAAGCCACTGCGATGAGAAGCCTGCGCACTGCAACAGAGAGTAGCCCCCGTTCACCGCAACTAGAGAAAGCCCGCACGCAGCAACGAAGACCCAACACAGCCAAAAAAAAAAAAAAATTCATACTGCTGGAAAGGCTCCCCCCGCCACACACACAGAATGGACAGGCAGAGAGGGTTCTCAGGACACAACCTATAGCTGAAAGTTGACACGAAACCAGTAGCAACGGCAAGAGGGAACAGCAGCCGCCTCCGAGATCAAACCCAGGGCCAGGCATGCAAAGAGGCCTTGGGGCTCAGAGCTCTGGCCTGGGAATTTCACAGAAGCCTCATCTAGTTCTGCAGTTTTGGCTTTGAGGCTGTGTTCCTAGGCCTCCCTATGCTATTTGCATCTCCTGGGCCAACTTGGCCCAGCGTCAAGGTAGGCTGGATCCAGGAGAAACCAGAGAGCAGGTGCCCTGACGATGGAGCCAGGAAGCCCATTGGGAGCACTTCTTACTGTCTCCACGCTGAAAACCACTGTGTTCTTGCTTCATAAAAGGTTCTGGCAAATTTGCTCAGGGGTGGAAGCCATTGCTGGCTGCTCTGCTGGTGACAGGGTCAGAGTGGGGCACAGAGGCCGGCAGCCTGGGTGTCCCGCCTTGCCAGGGACGGGGTGCAGTGCGCAGGGCCTGTGGCTTCTCCCGCTTCCCAAGGTGGGGCGTCAGGAATGCGGGTGGGGAGGGGCCTTCACTAAGGGCTCTGCACTGTTATTCTTCCCCCCTCCCTTTGCCGCAGTTGGATCTCTCCGAAGAGTTCCTCCACCTTGAAGCGCTTGCAGAGAGTGGCCGCCTGTGCTGGCCGCCATTTGGGCCCGAGCAGGCCGCTCCCGGGGCCTGGCAGGTGGGCTCACGGGACAGGCGCTTCCTCCGGCCTCCGGGCCTCCATCCTCATGCCTATAGGGGGCCTCGGGAAGACCGGGTGGGCGCCGCCTCGCCTCTCCACGCATCCCACCCTGCTTGCCTTCCAAGGCCTTAATCCCCGGGGTCCAGACCACCTCCGCTCCCAACTGCACGTGGTGGCCTCAGGCTTCCGGGACTCCTGGCGGCACCTGCTCTGGCTCTTTCATGGGGGCGCCTCGGGTTCCATGTACTGTTCCGTGTGGCTTTACGTGTTGGGAGGAGAAGGGGCTTCCTCCGGATGCTGCGGTGGCCATGCTGGTGGGGCCGGGACACAGATGTGGATGCGGGGCCGCCCTGCACGTGCCTCCCCCGCCCCCTCCCAAATAATCCGGCTGCTGCTTTCTAATCTTAATTCCCCCACTGGCTAGATAAACTTGCACTGTCTCCTCTGTCTCTCTCTCTTTCTTTTTTTTTTTTTTTTTGGCAGCAGCCAGGGGGCATGCAGGATCTTAGTTCCCCTACCAGGGATCCATTGACCCCTCCTCCCCTGCAGTGGAAGAAAGTCTTAACCACCAGTCCACCAGGGAAGTCCCTCTCTCTTATCTGTCTCTATCTCTCTGCCCCCCACTTCCCTCCTTCTCTTCTCTCTCTCTCTAACAGTTCTGCAGTTTCTAAGTTAAACGCACAAATTACAAATACATACAATAGCATGAATTAATCTCTAAAATGCTAGGCTGAGTGAGTGGAATAAGGCTGACACAAAAACTACATGTTGGATGACTCCATTTCTATGAAATTCTGGAACAGGAAGACTAGTGACAGAAAGCAGATCAGGTGAGGCCATGCCTGGAGTGGGTGTGGGTGGGATCGATGCATGCAGAAGGGCAGGAGGGAACTTTTGAAGGTGATGGAAATGTGCTATATCTTGATGGTGGCAGGGGGTTATGTGGGTAAACACATTTGTCAAAACTCATTTAACTAAACACACAAAAAGGAATCATTTTATTCTGTGTAAATAAAATACTTGAATGAAGGTTTTGTTATTTGTTTAAAACCGCTTAGTCCAGCTTCCCTGAGTGGGTGGCACAATTTTGCCTGGAAATAAAGCTGGAATGACAGGCATCCTGAC
The DNA here is from genome assembly GCF_964165515.1 of Mesoplodon bidens. NCBI lineage: Eukaryota > Metazoa > Chordata > Mammalia > Artiodactyla > Ziphiidae > Mesoplodon > Mesoplodon bidens. Next base: position 38,431,169 of record NC_138171.1, read on the forward strand.
GAACGTGCCCAGCACAAACTTCTTAGGTGGCACAGAAGGCCCATTGTGATCAGACACAAGTCCCTCTGCAGCCTGGTCTGCTCCCGGCCCCGAGCCCCTGCCAGCACCCCCTCTGTGAGCCGTGTACGTTGACACTTCCGTATCTTTTTTTGGTTGTTGTTGTTGTTGTTTGTTTTTTTTGCAGTACACGGGCCTCTCACTGTTGTGGCCTCCCCCATTGCGGAGCACAGGCTCCAGACGCGCAGGCCCAGCGGCCATGGCTCACGGGCCCAGCCGCTCCGCGGCATGTGGGATCTTCCCAGACCGGGGCACGAACCCGTGTCCCCTGCATCGGCAGGTGGACTCTCAACCACTGGGCCACCAGGGAAGCCCGACACTTCCGTATCTTTGACACGCTCTTCTCTTTGCCTTCAATACCCTCCACCCTCCATCTTCTCTGCTAGAAACTTCCATGCATCTTTCAAAGCCTGACTCAAGGGTCCCTTCCCCACCTCCTCAGGGCCTCGTGACAGTGTACCAGTCATACTGTGTGATTACCTGTTCATTACGCTGTCCTCCCACAAGTCTGTAGACTCCCTGAGGTCAAGGACAGGGCCATATTCCTTCCTGCATCCTCCAAAGCAGCTAGCATATTCCCTTGAATGCCTGTTAGGCAATACGGTAGGCCTAAATAAATTTGCTAAATAAATTCTCACAGCCTCCCAAAGAAATAGATGCTATTCTCCTCAACATGCAGATGAGGAAAATGCAGTTCAGAGAATTTAGGCAACGATGCTGAATATCTCAGAGGCAGGATGTGGTGGAGTTAAATCTAAGGCTCCGAAGCCTGTGCTCTTTACCGTCACTCAGTCAGTCAACAAAAACCAAAGGCCTACTGTGTGTGTGAGGCACTGTCCTAGACCTGGAGGGTGGGAAAATAAATGAAGCTCAGAGAGGAGAAAAGTTCGCAGATAGCGCAAACATATATTCAAACATTGAATAAATGAATGAATGAATACAAGCTACCTTTCCTCCTCTTTGCTGTCTGCACCAGCACGCACCAGTATGTACAGCAGGGGGCCACCATCTCTTCTCTGTGCACACTTCCACACACACCCTGAGGGACCTAATCCATGGAACCTTTGCACACTCCCTCTCAAGGGCAGCCAGCTATGGATCTAAGGATTTGGTTTGGCTAATGGATTTATAGTTCTTTGGTGGGCTTATAGTCACTGCTGTGTTATGAAAAATCTGGTTGGTTTTATTAACTAGGTTGATGCTGGCACTGCTTGCATTTTTGCTAGAATTTGAGTTTGGAGTATGTGACCACCACACATGTAAGGGACCAAACATAACTTTCCCTGTCCATTTTATAAACTTAATGGCTTTTCTGGTGCCTTGAACAGTGCTGAAATGGACTAAATGTCCAGATATTTGTTATAAGTTTTGTCCATTTCATTTGCTGAAACTTGATTTTGAGAGAGTGAACTTTCCTAGTCAGATTTCTAAAAAAAAAAAAAAAAAATCTTTCATTTCCTATGTCTGTCTGCAATATGTCAGGAAATAGCTCAGAGATCATTTCACTTTACTTGAAAACAAAGTTAACCTCTGATTTGGGGCCGAGTGTTCTTGTTTTCACCTGCTTTCTAATTCGTTGGTTGAACAGATAAATTTGTGCTAAATATTTTACTACATGGTCCCACCGAAAATAATGCAATTTAGAAATTAGTGCCTATATTTTACTTTATGTTTTTATAAAAATTAAACCTATCATCAAGATATGATGAAACCAAAGTATTGCTACTTAGAACAACATGGATGAATCTCATAATATTGAGGGAGGAAAAAGAATACAAAAGAGTATATACATGTCATGATTCCTCAAAAAGAGGCAAAATGGATCTGTAGGAAAGGAAATAAGGGCTGTGGTTCTCACTGGGGGGTAGTAACTGTGAAGGGGGTCCAGGGAGCCTCCCGGGATGCTGTCACTGTGCTATTTCTTTTTTTTTTTTTTTAATTTTATTTATTTTTGGCTGTGTTGAGTCTTCGTTGCTGCGTGTAGGCTTTCTCTAGTCGCAGTGAGCGGGGGCTACTCTTCGTTGCAGGCTTCTCGTTGTGGTGGCTTCTCTTGTTGTGGAGCACGGGCTCTAGGCATGCAGGCTTCAGTAGATGTGGCTCGCGGGCTCCAGAGCGCAGGCTCACTAGTTGTGGCGCACGGGCTCAGCTGCTCCGCGGCATGTGGGATCCTCCCGGACCAGGGCGCGAACCCGTGTCCCCTGCATCGGCAGGCAGATTCTCAACCACTGTGCAACCAGGGAAGTTCCACTGTGCTATTTCTTGATCTGAGTTCTGATTACACAGGTGTGCTCACTGTGAAAGCTTATAAAACTATTCAACATTTGTGCTCCTGTCTGTATGCATGGCATATGTCAACAAAAATGAAAAATGTGTTGAAACCAAATTTCAGCACCTTTTCTAGATAAAATGAAGGATTTTCCTCCAATTGCCCTTTATCTTTGGTAAACCAAGAAGTAGTGACAATAAGGTAAAATTTGTTTTGAGTTTTTAATTCTATTCATTGAATTAACAGTTTCATTTAATTTAGTCAACATTTTGGACCTTTGTTCTAAGATAATCTATAAGATTACCCATATCTATCTCAACTGATTTACTTCTCAGGATTTTGCCCAATATGACCGCTCCTTTTTTCTTTCTTTTTTTGACGGCTTCAATGTGTTCTTACTTTTTAAAAATTTTTTTACTGGAGTATAGTTGCTTTACAATGTTGTGTTAGTTTCAGGTGTACAGCAAAGTGAATCAGTTATACATATACATATAACCACTCTTTTTCAGATTCTTTTCCCATATAGGCCATTACAGAGTATTGAGTAGAGTTCCCTGAGGTACTAGTGCAGACACCTACTGGTCCTTATTAATTATCTATTTTATATATAGTAGTGGGTATATGTCAATCCCATTCTTCCAATTTAACCCTCCCCTCCCTTACCCCCTGGTAACCATAAGTTTGTTTTCTACATCTGTAACTCTATTTCTGTTTTGTAGATAAGTTCATTTGTACCCATTTTTTTGATTCCACATGTGAGTGATATCATATGATATTTGTCTTTGTCTGATTTACTTCACTCAGTATGACAATCTCTAGGTCCATCCATATTGCTGCAAATGGCATAATTTCATTCTTTTTTATGGCTGAGTAATATTCCATACATTATTGTTTCATAAAGAAATAAATACCTTTAAAAAGGTACATGAAGGGGCTTCCCTGGTGGCGCAGTGGTTGAGAGTCCGCCTGCCGATGCAGGGGACAAGGGTTCGAGCCCTGGTCCGGGAAGATCCCACATGCCGCAGAGCGGCTGGGCCCGTGAGCCGTGGCCGCTGAGCCTGCGCGTCCGGAGCCTGTGCTCCGCAACGGGAGAGGCCACAACAGTGAGAGGCCCGCGTACCGGGGGGAAAAAAAAAATAATAATAAAAAATAAATAAAAAAAAAAAAAAAAAAAAAAGAATCCGCCTGCCAATGCAGGGGACAAGGGTTCGAGCCCTGGTCCGGGAAGATCCCACATGCCACGGAGCAACTAAGCCCGTGCGCCACAACTCCTGAGCCTGCACTCTAGAGCCCGCGAGCCACAACTACTGAAGCCTGCGTGCCTAGAGCCCGTGCTCCGCAACAAGAGAAGCCACTGCAGTGAGGAGACCGTGCACCGCAACGAAGAGTAGCCCCCGCTCGCCGCAACTAGAGAAAGCCCGAGCACAGCAACGAAGACCCAACGTAGCCAAAAATAAATTAATTAATTAAATAAATTTAAACAAACAAACAAACAAAAGGTACTGATGTACAGAAATAAAATTTTCCCCATAGTTCATTTCCTACTTAGCACACCGCCTGATTTGTTTTGTTGTTTAGTAAGCGATGCTTAGGTGCTAAATGTGACAAGGTGAACACACATGAAAATGCCACTTTGGTAAATGAAGCCCAGGGACATTTTCAGGTTCCAGAGACCCCACACCAGCCAATTCTGTAAGCTAAGCAGCTAGCACTATTCCAATACTAATGATGCTCATTTGAAAACTCCTTCCTCTTGTATTTATTTAAATTTTTTCCCTTTGAACTCTGAATATTTATATGATTAAAAAATCAATGGGCCTCCCTGGTGGCGCAGTGGTTGAGAGTCCGCCTGCCGATGCAGGGGATACGGGTTCGTGCCCCGGTCCGGGAGGATCCCATATGCCGCGGAGCGGCTGGGCCCGTGAGCCATGGCCGCTGAGCCTGCGCATCCGGAGCCTGTGCTCCGCAAGGGGAGAGGCCACAACAGTGAGAGGCCCGCGTACCAAAAAAAAAAAAAAAAAAAAAAATCAATGGAGTTCCACCAAAATTCAAATTGTCTGGTTTCTCTTAATCAGAAAATTCGGTGACAAGAGACCTATGTTCCTGATTGGCAGCAACTGGCTGATTCACATTTATTTTGTCAGGTATCTGACATGTGACAGGCACTTGCACTGTGCCAGGACTGGGATCAAAAAATGAATGAGATGAGATCTTTGTTTTCAAGAAATCAGAATCTAAAAAGTAAGATATGAGAGGTATACAGATAGTTATAATACAAGCTAGAATGTGGTATGTTTCGTAAGAGATTTATAGAAAGCTATAAAATTCCAAAGAAGGGAGAAATCACATATCAATAGAGAGCTCACCAAGGCCTTTACCATGTTTTTCCAATTATAAATAAAACATTCTTATCATAGAAAAATTAGAAGATTCAAACATATAAATGACTATTTAAAAAACACTCAACCAGGAGTTCCCTGGTGGTCCAGTGGTTAGGACTCAGTGCTTTCACTGCCGTGGCCTGGGTTCAATCCCTGGTTGGGGAACTAAGATCCCTCAAGCCACATGGCAGGGCCAAAAAACAAACAAATGAAAACAAAACTCAACCATAATACCTCCACACATTTTGGTATATTTCTTCCAATCTTATTTTTGTGTGTGTATATCTTAATAAAAATGACATATCATATTTATAGGCTGCTTTTAGTTGCCCAAGATATGGTGTGAGCATTTTCCATGTCATTATTGTTTCAAAATCCTGTTTTTTTTTCTTTAGAATTTTTAAAAATTGATATATTAATTTATTAATTTATTTTTGGCTGCGTTGGGTCTTCATTGCTGCACGTGGGCTTTCTTTTTAGTTGCAGTGAGCGGGGGCTACTCTTCATTGTGGTGCACAAGCTTCTCACTGCGGTGGCTTCTCTTGTTGCAGAGCGTGGGCTCTAGGCGCACGGGCTTCAGTAGTTGTGGCGCACAGGCTCAGTAGTTGTGGCACACGGGCTTAGTTGCTCCACGACATGTGGGATCTTCCCAGACCATGGCTCAAACCCGTGTCCCCTGCATTGGCAGGTAGATTCTTAACCACTGCACCACCAGGGAAGTCCCCAGTATCCTGGATAAAATCCTGAGGCATTTTATCTCATAATATATAGATGCACCAACATCATTTTATCTAGTGCTCTATTATTGAGCATTTAGATGGTTTTTACTTTTCTGCTGTTATAAATAATGCTAAGGTAAATCTATTTATTCGAAAATATATGTCCCCAGCTACAGAAAATTTTTTGAAGCAAGTGTCATTTGGACTTTGCAAAAGTTGGTAGAAGTTTTTACAATGACGCAGAGTATTACTTGAGGAAAACCAAATAACCAGTGAGATAAGTTACCAAAGGAAGATACCTTGAGAATTAACTAATACTATTTAGGGAAAGTTTTTGTCCTAAAACTTTTCAGGTATTTGTGTTCAGTATTTATAATTTTTGCAATATCTTTGTACCAATTGCACAGATTTATATATAAATATTATATATATATATATGTATTCATATAAAATATTAAGAATATTTATAATATATTCTAACTATTTATTAAATGACATAAATATAACATAATAGTTATATAAAATTACATATATAAAGACTTAAAATTTTAAGTACTTTAAAAAAAATTGAAATGTAGTTGATGTACAACATTATGTTGGTTTCAGGTATACTACATAGTGATTTGACATTTGCATACATTAGGAAATGATTACCATTATAAGTGTGGTAACCATCTGTGTCCATACAAAATTATTACAATATTATTGACTATATTACTTACACTGTACACTACATCCCCATGGCTTATTGGCTTATTTATTGTATAAGTGGAGGTGTTTTTTCTGTTCGTTTGTTTTTGTTTTTGTTTTTTGCCATGCCATGCAGCATGCAGGATTTTAGTTCCCCAACAAGGGTCAATCCCTGGCCCCCCTGCAGTGGAAGCACAGAGTCCTAACCACTGGACTTCCAGGGAAGTCCCTGGAGGTGGTTTATACCTTTTAATCCCTTTCACCTCTTTTGCTCCCCCCACTCCCCTCCTCTCTGGCAACCATTCCTTCGTTCTCTGTATCTATGAGATACATTTTCTTTGTTCTCAGTATCTGCGATATACATTTTCATTCCTTTGTTTTGTTTTTTAGATTCCACATATATGCGAGATCACGTGGTACTTGTCTTTCTCTGACCTATTTCCTTTAGCATAATACCTTCCTGATCCATCCATGTTGTTGCAGATGGCAAGATTTCTTTTTTTTAATGACTGAGTAATATTCCATTTTATATGTGTACCACATCTTCTTTATCCATTCATGTATCCATGGACACAGGTTGCTTCCATATCTTGGATACTGTAAATAATGCTGCAATGAACATTGTTGTGCATAAAAATTTAAGTACATTTATATATTTAGTAAGAAATCTTTATATCACTACCTCAAATGGAAAAAAATCAGTATAGACACACAGATCATTGGAATAGAACAGAGAGTCTAGAAATAGACCACACATATATGGACAGTTGATTTTTGACCAGGGTACCGAGGTAATTCAGTGGGGAAAGGTGAGAATATAAAATAGTGTACCCACTTTGGAACACAATTTGTCAGTTTCTTATAAAATTACTAACCATAAGACCCTGCAATTCCACTTCTAGGTATTTACCCAAGAAAAATGGAGATATTCATATAAAAATATTCATAGCAGCTTTATATCCCCCAACTGGAAGCAACCCAAATATTCATCAACAAGTGATTGGATATGGACTTCTCTGGCCGTGCAATGGTTAAGACTCCACACTCCCAATGCAGGGGGCGTGGGTTCAATCCCTGGTCTGGGAACTAAGATCCCCACATGTCCTGTTGCGCAGCCAAAAAAAAAAAAAAAAAACAGCAAGTGCTGGGATAAACAAATTGTGGCATATCTGTACAATAGAATACTACTCAGTAAGAAAACAAAACGAAATAAAAAGACAAATGACCAAAAACTACTAACATAGGAAAAAATGCAATTGAGTATCAAAAACACTATGCTGGGTGATAGAAGACAGATAAGCTGGGACGAAGTGAGAGAGTGGCATGGACATATATACACTACCAAATGTAAAATAGATAGCTAGTGGGAAGCAGCCGCATAGCACAGGGAGATCAGCTCAGTGCTTTGTGACCACCTAGAGGGGTGGGATAAGGAGGGTGGGAGGGAGATGCAAGAGGGAGGAGATATGGGGATATATGTATACGTACAGCTGATTCACTTTGTTATAAAGCAGAAACTAACACACCACTGTAAAGCAATTATACTCCAATAAAGTTGTTAAAAAAAAAAAGAAGAAGACAGATACAAAAGATTGCATATAGTATGACTCCATTTATATGAAAAGTCAGGAGTGACAAATCTAATCTATGGTGGTAGGACCCATGGTGGCCTAGGGCTGGTTGAGGATTGAATAGGAAGGGGCTACAAATGGACTCTACTTTGATGACAACAGTCATTACAGATTTGTCAAAACTCAAAGAACTGTACTTTTAAAATGAGCATATTTAAGTTGATTTTTTAAAATTCCATTCTATTTTTAGCATACACACAAAGGTAGCTATGTGAGGTGATGAATGTGTTAACTGACCTTATTATGGTAATCACCTCACAATATATACATAGATCAAATCATCACGTTGTATACCTTAAGCTTACACACTATTATATGTCATGTATATCTTAATAAAGCTGGGAAAAACATAAAAAATAAATTCTTATGACCAAAAAAAAAAAAAAGTCCATTCCAGTGTCACACGAGATGGTGGAGTAGGAACCTCCGGGGATTAGTCCCTCCTCCATTGAAGCAAACTTTGAGCTGGAAAGAACGACTGTAATCCATTATTTCCAAACTCTGGAACCTGATCAAACACTTATAACAACCAGGAGAGTGCTTGATGAGGGAGAGGTGCTGGTTTTTCACAACCTGTGTGCACAAACCAGCTACTATTGCCGATTCCTCAGTCCCACCATGACTGTAGGGATAGCAGCCTATGTTCCTGGAGCAGCTGGATTTGTGCCAGGGTGGGCAGTGGGGATCTTTGGGGTTGTGCATTTTGGCTGGTCTGATGGTTCCCTAAGGGACTAGTGCAGACACTTGCCTTGGTTTTGCCCCCCTTGGGCTACTGCAGGTTCCCTGGCAGTACTTATTGGAAGATTTAAGGGACCAGAACATTTTTGTGGGGGGGGGGGAAGGTGGGACTCTTTCTAGGTCACTGGTTTTGTGTGTGTGTGTGTGTGTATCCTTTAACTATTTATTGTGGATATAAATGCTTTTACTCCTTTTGTCTTCTTTTTAAATTTATTTATGTATTTATTTATTTATTTTTGTCTGCGTTGGGTCTTAGTTGCGGCACACGGGATCCTATTGAGGCATGCGGGATCTTTTGTTGCAGTGCATGGGCTCTTCATTGTGGCGTGTGGGCTTCTCTCTCTAGTTGTGTTGGGCGGGCTCAGTAGTAGTTGCAGTGTGTGGGCTTAGTTGCCCCGCGGCATGTGGGATCTTAGTTCCCCGACCAGGGATCAAACGCGCATCCCCTGCATTGGAAGGCGGATTCTTAACCACTGGGCCAGCAGGGAAGTCCCTAGGTCACTGGTTGACTGCAGAGATAATGGAATATAAACTTCAGTGACCACATACAATAAATACATCTTATGAAAACAGTTTGTAAAAGACACAGACAGTCCCAGCCCTCAAGAAGCAAAATCAGCAATCCGTGAGGACTGAGAAAATCAGATTTTCTAGAGCTACCACACTATAATACTTAGAACGCCCAGTTCTCAACAAAAAAATTACAAAGCATGTAAAGAAACAGGAAAGTATGACCCATTCATAGGAAGAAAAGAATTTGACAGAAATCATACCTGAAGAGGCAAAGACACTGGAATTACTAGTTAAGATATTAAATCACTATTTTATTTCTTTTTTTTTTTTTTTTTTTTTTTTTTTTGCGGTACGCGGGCCTCTCACTGTTGTGGCCTCTCCCCTTGCAGAGCACAGGCTCTGGACGCGCAGGCTCAGTGGCCATGGCTCACAGGCCTAGTCACTCTGCGGCATGTGGGATCTTCCCGGACTGGGGCACGAACCCGTGTCCCCTGCATCGGCAGGCGGACTCTCAACCACTGCGCCACCAGGGAAGCCCTAAATCACTATTTTAAATATGCCCAACAAGCTAAAGGAAACTATGGACGGAGAACTAAAAGCAATCAGGGAAACAATGTATGAGCAAAATGAGAATATCAATAAAAGAGATAGAAATTATCAAAAAGAACCAATCAAATTCTGTAACGGAAAAAACACAGCAACTGAAATGAAAATTTCACTAAAGGGGTTTAATATATACATACAGAGCCCCAAAATACATTAAGCAAAAATTGGCAGAACTGAAGGGAGAAAGACTGTTCTACGATAGGAGACTCCAATACCTGACTTTTAATAATTGATAGAACAACCAGATAGAAGATCAATAAGGAAACAGAGGACTTGAACAACAACACAAACCAATTAGACCTAAGAGATATAAGTAACACTTCACTCAACAACAGTTTTTCTCAAGTAAACATGGATCATTCTTGAGAATAGACCACAAGTCTTAACAAAGTTGAAAAGATTGAAATCATGCAAAGTATCTTTCCTGGTCCCAATGGGGTGAAACTAGAAATCAATTACAGAAGGAAAATTGGAAAATTCACAAATATGTGGCTATTACACAACATGTTCTTAAACAGCTAATGAGTCAAAGAAAAAATCATAAGGGAAATTAGAAAATACTTTGAGATGAATGAAAATAGAACAGAACATACTAAAACTAACAGGATGCAGGACTTCCCTGGTGGCGCAGTGGTTAAGAATCCACCTGCCAATGCAGGGGACACAGGTTCGGGCCCTGGTCTGGGAAGATCCTACATGCCATGGAGCAACTAAGCCCGTGAGCCACAACTACTGAGCCTGCGCTCTAGAGCCTGGGAGCCACAACTAATGAGTCTGCATGCCACAACTACTGAAGCCCACACGCCTAGAGCCCATGCTCCACAATAAGATAAGCCACTGCAATGAGAAGCCCGTGCACCGCAACGAAGGGTAGCCCCCGCTCGCTGCAACTAGAGAAAGCCTATGCACAGCAACAAAGACCCAGTGCAGCCAAAAAATAAAAAGATAAATAAATAAATAAAATTTAAAAATAAATAAATAAAACTAATACAATGCAGTGAAAACAGTGCTAAGAGGAAAATTTATAACTGTAAATATCCATACTAAAGAAGAAGAAAAATGTGTATAACCTAATTGTACAATTCAAGGGACTAGGAAAAGAAGAGCAAACTAAACCTAAGGCTAATAGAAGGAAGGAAATATTAAAGAATTGAGTGGAGGGACTTCCCTGGTGGCGCAGTGGTTAAGAATCCGCCTGCCAATGCAGGGGACATAGGTTCAAGCCCTGATCTGGGAAGATCCCACATGCCGTGGAGCAACTAAGCCTGTGTGCCACAACTACTGAGCCTGAGCTCTAGAGCCCGCAAGCCACAACTACTGAGCCCACATGCCACAACTGCTGAAGGCTGCGCGCCTAGAGCCCGTGCTCCACAACAAGAGAAGCCACGACAGTGAGAAGCCCGCGCACCACAATGAAGACCCAACACAGCAAAAAATAAATAAATGAATAAATTAAAAAAAAAAAAAAAAAAAAAAAAAAAAAAAGAATTGAGTGGAGTTAAACAAAATAGAGAACAGAAAAACAATAGAGAAAAGCAATGAAACCAACAGTTGGTTCTTTGAAAAGTTCAACAAAATTGACAAATCTTAGCTAGACTGACTAAGAAAAAAGGACTTAAATTACTAAAATCAGAAATGAAAGTAGAGACATGACTGTCAACTCTACAGAAATAAAAAGGATTATAAGAGAAGAGAATACTGTGAACAATTATATGCCAACAAGTTGGATAACCTAGATGAAATACACAAGTTTCTAAAAACACACAAGCTACCAAAACTGACTCAAAAAGAAAAAATCAAACACACACACACACACACACACACACACAATCTCAACAGACCTTTAACAAGGAATAAGGTTAAACCAGAAACCAGAAACCTGTCAACAAAGAAAATCTCAGGACTGGATGGCTTAACTGGTGAATTCTACCAAATATTTAAAGAATAATTGACACTAATCTTTCTCAAACTTGTCCAAGGTACCAGAGAGGAGAGAACACCTTTTACCCTACGTGATCAGCGTTACCCTGATCTCAAAGCCAGACAAAGACCCTGTAAGAAAAGAAAACTACTGGACAATATCCCTTATGGGTACACACAGATGCAAAAAGTTGCAACAAAATACTGCCAAACTGAATTCAGCAGCATATTAAAAGGAATATAGGGAATTCTCTGGTGGTCCAGTGGTTAGGACTCCACGCTTTCACTGCTGAGGGCCCGGGTTCTGTCCCTGGTCGGGGAACTAGGATCCCACAAGCCGCATAATGTGGCCAAATTGATAAAAAAAAAAAAAAAAAAAGGATTATATTCTATGACCAAGTGGGATATATCCCTATATCCCTGTATGTAAGTTTAGTTCAACATACAAATATCAATCAATGTAACACACAGCATTAATAGAAGGAAGGGGAAAAAACTACACGATTATCTCAATTGATGCAGAAAAATAATTTGACAAAATCCAACACCCTTTCATAATAAAAACATGCAACAGACTAGGAACAGAAGAAAACTTCCTGAGCATGATAAAGGCCATGTATGAAAACCCCACAGCAAACATCATACTCAATGATGAAAGGTTGAAAGCTTTTCCCCTGAGATCAGGAACAAAACTAGTATGTTAACTTTTGCCACTTCTATGTGACGTAGTACCAGAAACGTTAGCCTGATCAATAGGCAAGAAAAGGGACTTCCCTGGTGGTGCAGTGGTTAAGAATCCACCTGCCAATGCAGGGAGCACAGGTTTGAGCCCTGGTCCGGGAAGATCCCACATGCCGAGGAGCAACTAAGCCCGAGTGCCGCAACTACTGAAGCCCACGCACCTAGAGCCTGTGCTCTGCAACAAAGAGAAGCCACTGCAATGAGAAGGCACTGCAAGGAAGAATAGTCCCCGCGTGCCACAACTAGAGAAAGCCTGCATGCAGCAACGAAGACCCAATGCAGCCAAAAATAAATAAATAAAAAAAAATTAAAAAAAAATTAAACATATTATTACCGTAAGACCCAACAAGTCCACTTCTAGGTCTATATCTAAAATAAACGAAAACAGGGACTCAAACAGATACTTGTACATGAATGGTCATAGCAGCATTATTCACAATAGCCGACAGGTGGAAATGATCCAACTGATGAAGAGGTAAAGCAAACATGGTGTATACCTACAATGGACTACCATTCAGCCATAAAAGCGAATGAATTTCTGATGCGTACAACAACATGTAATCTTTAAAACATGCTAAATGAAATAAGCCAGTAACAAAAGGACAAATGTTGTATGATTCCAGTTTTATGAGGTATCTAAACTAGGCAAATTCAGAGACATATGGTAGAATAGAGGTTACCAGGAGAGGGGGGAGAGAAGAGAGTGGGGGTTATTGCTTAATCGATAGTTTTTTGGGTGATGACAGAAGTTCTGGAAACAGTGATGATGGTTACACAACATTGTGAATGCATGTAATACCATTGAATTTTACACTTAAAATGGTTAAAATGGTAAATTTTATGTTATACATATTTTACTGCAATAAAACAAAACCAAAATCCGTACCAAACTGAGACTGTCTCTTCAACTTACTTATAAAGATCAAAAGGGCGTGTTAAAGGGAAACCTTTTTCACCATTTAGGTAACGATGCCGTCTGGCTGAACAGGACTCAGACGAGGATTGCGGAGGCTAACCCGTGCGCAAGCTCCCGCAGACGGAACTATAAAACCAAAATACCTATTTACCTATTCACAGTTTATAATGAGAAACAGAAATGTCCGACGGACCAAAGGGGCTTTTGTTCTAAGCTGTTTATGTTCTGTCTGCAAACTATATGGAGAGGGAAATCCCTCCCTAGATGGGGATTTCCCCGTTGCTTGGCAGCTGCCCGAGAGCGATTGCGGCAAGATTCAGCGGTATCCTTGGCCCTTTCTCCGACTTCCTCACCCAGGACCTAAGTACCCTACGAGACTTTCCTTCGGCCATGTGCTTCTGGGATTTGCAGGGATGCTCAGAACTAGCGTGCTCGGGACCACCGTTGAAGCAGATAAGCCAGTGGTGCGAGCCTAAGGGAAGGGAAGGTCGACTTCCGCTGTGCCAGGAAAATGATGGCCCGGGGCCACAAGGGAAGTGAGAGCCTGCGGGGTATCCGGAGCCCTGGAGGCGGCCCCATGCGCGGGAAAGGATGACTCCAGGCTCCAGCGCAGCCCACCTGGACCCGCGGGACCCAGAGGGAGAGGCTTAAAAAAGACCATGAAGTGGAAAGCCCCAGACAGGCCAAGCAAAGGAAGGAAAAGATGAAAGAGACAGAGAAATATAGACATCTTGCTGTGGGGAGACTATGTGTGTGTATGTACACATCTCTCTCTCTCTCTCACACACACACCTATCTTGGTGTGGGGGAGGCCTTTCTTACCACTGATTTATAACACTGACGACATGGAGAAAAAAAATGGCTAACTTTGACCATGTAAAAATGAAACTTCAGTATGACAGCAACACACAAAAAATGTCACAAAGACAATCTGGGGAAATACTTGTAACACTTTAAACAAAAGGAGAATTTATTTCATTTAAAAACCACTTAAGGAGTGGGGAGCGATAAATTAAGAGTTTGGGATTAGCAGATAGAAACTACTATATATAAAATAGATAATCAACAAGGACCTGCTGTATAGCACAGGAAACTATACTCAATATTTTGTAATAACCTATTACAAAGGGAAAAGAATCTGAAAAATAATATATATTCTATATACATACCTATATCTATATCTGAATCACTTTGCTGTATACCTGAAACTAACACTGCATTGTAAATCTGCTATACTTCAATTAAAAATAAATAAATAGCACTCATATAAGGGGGGAAAAAAGAGCAAAGACCTAATTGCGAAAATGCAAATGATTAGTTTGCAAAAACATAAATGTAAATGGATAATAAAAATATGAAAGATGCCCAACTTCATTCACAATATGTACATTAGGACCACTAATATAAAAAGTTACTTTCCACTAAAATTGGGCAGGTGTTGAGGAAATGGGCATTTTCACACCTTGTATGTATAGCGGTGCTATCTTTTTGGAGGGCAAACTGGCAATGTGTATCAAAGTTTTAGGTGCACAGGTTTGTATTTTTTTAACATTTAAAAAGTCAGGGACTTCCCTGGTGGTGCAGTGGTTAAGACTCTGCGCTCCTAATGCAGAGGGCCTGGGTTCGATCCCTGGTCAGCAAACTAGATCCCACATGCATGTCGCAACTAAGAGTTCACATGCCACAACTAAGGATCCTGCCAGCCACAGCCAAGACATGGTGCAACCAAATAAATAAATTTAAAAAAATAAAATAAAAAACATAAAAAGTCATTTAAAATTTTTATTGTGGTAAGAACACTTGACATGAGATCTGTGGTCTTGACAGAGTTTTAGGTGTACATCATTGTTGACTACAGGTACAGTATTGTACAGCAGATTTCTAGAACCTATTCATCTTGCTTAACAGACTTCATGCCTGTTGATTAATAACTCCTATTTCCCCTTTTCCCCAACCCCTGACAACCACCATTCTACTCTTTGAGTCTATGAGTGTCTATTTTAGATACCTCATATTCGTGAAATCATGCTGTATTTGTCTTTCTGTGAGTGGCTTATTTCCGTTAGCATAATGTTCTCAAGGTTCATCCATGTTGTTCCATGCTGCAGAATTTCCTTCTTTTTAAAGGCTGAATAGTATTCCATATATATATATATGATCACATTTTTTTTTTATCCATTTATCTGTGGATGACAAGTTTACGTTGTTTCCACATCTGAGCTACTGTGAATAGTGCTGCAATGAACATAGGAGGGTGCACAGATCCTTTTACGTGATAATTTTACTGCCAAGAATTTGCTTTAAAAACATGCCAATATAAGAAACAACCTAAAGGTCCATCATTAAGGAATTGATTAGAAGAATATTCATAGTATGATCTCATCTCTATACATTTCTAAGCGATGTGAATACACCACTGTAGGCTTGCATGCCCGCCCCCACCAGGATGACTTTGATTAGAAGTATTAGATTCACTTTGTTATAAAGCAGAAACTAAAAAAAAAAAAAAAAAGAATCCACCTGTCAACAGGCAGGACAACACTGAGTTTCTAGAAGCATCCGGAGCAGCAGTCCAAGAGACCTCACAGGCATGCAGGCGGTTTCAGGTTTGCGAGCTGTGGTATTTAATGCCCAAGGAAGGCTACACTGGTGCCTTCACCAGGCCAGTGCTGGGCCTGCTTGGGTAATGCTATTCCTGGCTTTTGGGTTTGGGGTCTTTGTGTTTTGTTTTTGTTGTTTTCTAACTTTTGTTCACAGTTGAGAACCCTGTGCAACTCAGAATATGTTCCAAATAAACTCTTAAGTTAAAAAAAAAAAGAAGTATTAGAAGTGTCAATGAAAAATTAACCAATCAATCTAAGAAGGAAATGGAAAATTTTATTCGAGCCGTATTTGAAGATTATAACCTGGGAAGATCATCTCAGAAAGCTCTGAGAACTGTTCTGCCTGTTAGAAGTCAAGGCAGAATTATATAAGTTTTTTGAGGTGGAGGGCTGTACATCAAATAATGTATTATTTTAAGTTATTTTATTATTATTGAAGTATAGTTGATTTATAATGTGTTAATTTCTGCTGTACAGCAAAGTGATTCCATTATACATATATATACATTCTTTTTCATATTGTTTTCCATTATGGTTTATCACAGGATATTGAATATAGTTTCCTGTGCTATACAGTAGGACCTTGTTGTTTATCCATTCTATATATAATAGTTTGCATCTGCTAAACCAAACTCCCAACCCATCCCTCAGGAATGTTATCTTTTAAGGAGTTGTCTTGTCGATGTGGGGAGAATGTTGTTGTTTATGGTTGAGCAGGTATTCCTGAGGATGGGGGAGGTCTGGTCCATGCATAATGCAAATACACAATGCACGATGGGGGGGGAGAGAGGAGGCCAAAGGTCAGAGAAGAATTTTTGTGTTTAAGTTTTTCTTGTCTTGCCATAAAATATGAATTTCATCTCACAGAAGGCTAAGAGAGTTCCTCCCCCTTTAAAAAAAACTCATGTTATTATTATTTTTAAAATTCTATCCATCCTTTAATATTCATTGCAAATGCTGCCTCCTACATTTAAAATTGCCTGCTTTATCTCCACCCATCTTGTACTATCTGATGGTGTTTACCGGAGTGTACCTTGTATTTGATTCATGTGTCACATCAACCTGGATGAGATGACTGTAGCCTACAAATAAATAGACAACAATAGTTAAAAATTCAGACTTGGACACAGGCTGATTTAGATGAGAATCTGGGTTTTGCCATCTGTGTATCATTGGCCAAGTAACTTAACCTTTCAGAGCCTTTTTAGCATATGAGGAGGTTCTAAGCACCCACCACAGGGGGTAGTTGTCAGTGCAGTGAGATAACTTACTAAGTGTTGAGCAAAGCAAGTGGCATGGAGGGAATGCTCAATAAATGTTAGCCTTTATTATACAATTCTGGAGGACAGAAGCAGTCTCTCAGGCTTTCCAGAATTTAATCAGTGCTCAGCCTCTTTCCTGTTGCTCACTTTGGGGTTAATCTGAGTTCACTGGGGAAAGGCCCCAGGTACAACACAGAGCCTGCCCAACCCCTCTCCTTAGATTCAAGGGGAAGAGAAAAGATGGTTAGCATACCTTCCCACTGCTGGGAAAACAATTTAAAGTAGTACTTGACTACTTGATGATGGCTAACTTCACATTTGAACAGCATCATTATTTTTGGCTTCTTTTTTTCTCCCTCTAATCCTTTGTTCAAAATTTCCCTTTATTCTTAGATGAAAACTTTCCTAATGTATTTACCTTAATTATAATAAACACAGGGCCAGGAGGGGGTTAAGAAGGTTGCTTTGATTCACCAGAAAAAGAGTAAAGGCTTGGTAAATGCAAAGATAATAATCAAGCACCTGGACATTAAGTTGATACTGGAAACAAAAATAGAAAAGGGAAAGAGGAACTTCTGTGGTGGTCCAGTGGCTAAGACTCCATGCTCCCAGTGCAGGGGGCCCGGATTTGATCCCTGGTCAGAGAACTAGATCCGGCATGCTGCAACTAAGAGTCTGCATGCCGCAAGGAAGATCCTGAGTGCCGCAAGTAAGATCAAATGCAGCCGAATAAATAAATAAATATTAAAATAAATAAAGGGAAAGAATGGGGCTATTTGTTTTCAGCATTAAGTCCAGATTATCCTTTTCTTGATTTTAGGAATGACATGTTGCACGGCTATCGATTATGCATTTTGTTTGGAAGTAACTTTCCTTGATTCGATTTTCTACTCAAAGGTTTCTGAGTATAATATTCTTGGCAGAGATATATTCTGAAAGGATGTGTTGCTTATAATGCTAGTTACTTTATTAGTTGCATCACCTGATCAGTCAGATATGATAACAAGTCCACCTGAATCCAATGATAAGTGTTAGTATCTGTAAATATATTTTCTTAAATCTTAGAACAAAAAGCATTTTTAAAATTCTTTAATTAGAAAAGAAACATGAACATTTTGTTCATAAGATATTTTAAAATACTGTTTTGAATGCTAAATTATACCATTTAATATTTATAGAACACTTAACTAAGAGTTTATAAAGTACTTTCATTTACATATTGCCTGATTTCCCCAAATCCCTGAGGGAGGCAGAGAAAATACTATAGAGATTTTTATGTTTTAAAAATGAACTTACACAACAATTACAGCAATAGTAACAAAATACTAAATAGAACATAACATTCATTTAGATCCTGTTAAAACAACAAATAAAACTGTTTATTTCAATTGATGTTACATGAATATTAGATTTACTGCATAGGGCAGATGTTTGCACAAAAAGGCATAGCAAGAGCTAGAAGGTCTATTTAGGTTACATCTACATTATTAATTATTATGAATAAATTATAACTTGGATTTAGTTTTATTTTTTCCACCTTTGGAAGAGTTCTCTAAAAAGGTAATTTATTCAGGATTCGAAATATTCAAATTGTCCAAACAAAAAACTGCTCAAAAAGAGTGTTTTATAAGCAGTTAAAAAAGCATGCTTGTAATAACAAAGGAGTTGTCTGTTACAGGGCACACACCCATGCAGAAGCTAAAGATGTCATTTTGGCCCTACCCATGTGATCTGGACTAGGCATGCAATTCCTAACTGGGATCCCAGATCTAAAAGATCAAACTGTTATTTTACACATGAGAGATATGTTACATCCCATTCTCTCAATATACTGTACTATGTATATACTGTAAAGAAAAACCAAGAAATTGGACCCAGAAGTTTGGGTCCTGCATGAAAAAAAGACCTCTGTTTAGCGTTCATCAAAAGACTGATGTACTTCGAAAAAAGAGTGTGTCAAGAGTGTCTCAGCTTGGGGACTTCCCTGGTGGTCCAGTGGGTAAGACTTGCACTCTCAACGCAGGGGGCCTGGGTTCGATCCCTGGTCGGGAACTAGATCCCGCATGCCACAACTAAGACCCGGTACAGCCAAAATAAATAAGTAAATTAAAAAATAATAATAATAAAAAAGAGTATCTCAGTTTTTGCTAGAGTTACGGTTTTGAACAATCTAAAATATACGACAGGGTCACAAAAAGATTAATTATTCAGTTTGGATTCCAAAGAGCATCTTTTTAACACTAGGGAATTCCTTGGCGGTCCAGTAGTTAGGACTCGGTGCTTTCACTGTTGGTACGGGTTCGATCTCTGGTTGGGGAACTAAGATCACAGCATAACCCGCACCCCCCCCCGAAAACCCCCCCAAAAACCCACTAAATAATCTCAACCACAGTGACCTTGACCAAGTGGTGTAAGTGTGGTTCTGTCAGCATAGGTAGCTGATAGGGGTTTCCTATGGGGGTGGGTCCCATGATAATGGAGGAAGCAGACTCCTGATACCAGTATTAAAAATCCAAGAAGAAGGTGATTATTTTTCAGGACTAGTGAAGACATTCAAACATTGCCACATCACTTGCTATTTAAAAGCAATTAACAAGACTGTAAGTGCTCAGAGACTGTATGAAGATGCATTTAAGTTGGTGGAAGAGCTCACACTTGGTTTAGATCCTTATCTATCCTGGCTGTGGCCCTTCTGACTTGGCTTTTGTCTCCCACAGTACAGTAGACCCCCTTATCTGCGGTTTCACTTTCCACGGTTTCAGTTACAGGCATTTGGAAAATATTACAGCCGTCCCTTGGTCTCGAAGGGGGGATTGGTTCCAGGGCCGCCCCGCCCCCCCAATACTCCCCAGATGCCAAAATCTGCAGATGCTCAAGTCCCTTATATAAAATGGCTGTAGTATTAGCATACAACCTACACACATCCTCCCTGTGTACTTTTAATCATCTCTGAATTTATAATACCTAATACAATGTAACTGTTATGTAAATAGTTGTAAACCAATGTAAATACTATGTAAATAGTTGCGGGGCACCCAGCCAGCAAATTCAAGTTTTGCTTTTTGAAAGTTTCTGGCATTTTTTTGTTTGTTTGTTTTAGAATATTTTCCATCCATGGTTTGCTGAATCCGCAGATGCAGAACCCGCGGATACGGAGGGCTGACTGCAGATGGAAAATTCCAGAAATAAACAATTCATAAGTTTTAAATTTCACGCCCGCCCGCTCCGTCCTGCTTGGGTCGTGAATCATCCCTTTGTCCAGCGTATCCTGCCCGGTAGTCACTTAGTAGCCGCCTGGGTTATCAGATCAACTGCCAGGTATCGCAGTGCTTGTGCTCAAGTGACCCTTATTTTACTTAATAATGGCCCCAAAGCGCAAGAGTAGTGATGCTGGCAGTTCGGATATGCCAAAGAGAAGCCGTAAAGTGCTTCCTTTAATTGAAAAAGTGAAAGTTCTCGACTTAGTAAGGAAAGAAAAAAAATCGTATGCTGAGGTTGCTAAGATCTACGGTAAGAACGAATCTTCTATCCGTGAAATTGTGAAGAAGGAAAAAGAAATCCGTGCTAGTTTTGCTGTAGCGCCTCAAACTGCAAAAGTTACAGCCACAGTGCGTGATAAGTGCATAGTTAAGATGGAAGAGGAATTGAATTTGTGGGTGGAAGACATGAACAGAAAACGTGTTCCCATTGACAGCAATGTGTTGCGCCAGAAAGCACTGAGCCTGTACGAAGACTTCAGCCAGGGATC